>NC_016090.4:14642982-14785076 GCF_000004515.6 Glycine max | reverse complement strand
CCAAAGTGGTCATCGGCATTACATTTCCGCTCAATCCATTGTCGATAAGTACCTTTGCGACAACGTGGTCCATACATCTCACCGACACATGTAGAGCCTTGTTGTGTCCTCTCCCCTCAACGAGAATCTCTTCTTCCGCAAACGCGATATAATTGTTGGTGGTTATATGATTAACGATGCCTTCGAAACCCTCCACTGAGATATCATGTGCTACATGGGCATCGTTAAGGACCTTCATTAACACCGCACGATGAGGCTCGGAGTTTTTGAGTAGTTGAAGCAAAGAGATCCTTGCTGGAGTTTTATTCAGTTGCTCGACTACCTTAAACTCGCTTTGTTGGATGAGGCGGAGGAACTCATGGGCCTCTTCCAAAGTCACTGTTTTTCCTTGAAGTCCCTCTTTTTTTTCGGCCCCTCTTACCACTGGAGGATCTACTTCTTTTGAGGGGGTGGCTATATCTGTGGGCTCTTGGACCATGGGTGCTTTCCCTTTAGAGGGTAATTCCGCCGGGTGAGGGGAAGCGAACACCCGACCACTGCGGGTTACGCCACTGAGGCCGGTGATGTTGGTTACCTTAGCTGATAGGGAGTCAACTTCGATTGCAACTCTTTCGCTGGACGCGGGAGGGGTATACTTCCACGGAACGACCTTATTACTTTGATATGCAAATGGTGTTGGCTTGGGTGCCGTTCGGGGGTATATGGGTGTGGAGCCGGTCCCCTTCCTAGTAAAACATATCACTAGGGCCTTGGGGGTTAGAGGAACCTTCTTCTCTTCCGACTGCATGCAAATTTGTGGTTCTTCCCTCCCTCCTATGGACACTTCAAGCTGCCCGCAATCCATGAGCCGCTGAAGCAATTCTTCCACCACGGGACAGGTTTCCATGTCATGCGACTCCTCGAGGTGAAACAAACATTCATCCCTTTCGTCTCCACCTCGGGAGACCATGCACGCCGCTTGCAGTGATTGATAGATGAAGCGTCTAGAAGTAACCACCTCTCCTAACCTCTTTGCCCGCGATGGCCTGTCCTCTTCGACGGCGTTCATGCTAGCCCCTCCATGACTAGCTAGCGGGTTGGTTTTAACATTTGGGCCTTCCTCCTGAAATGCTAGCCAGCCGACACTAATCAGGTGCTGCACTTTATACTTGAACGGGATGCAGGAGTCAATATTGTGTCCAGGAGCTCCACTATGGTACACACACTTGGCACCCGGGTCATACCACTTGGGGTTGGGTGGCTGGAAGACCTTCCCGGGTATGGCCACCACCAAATGATTCTCCAATAATGAAGGCCATAACTTGGAGTATGCCATGGGAATAGGGGAGAAGTTATCTTTCGGGGGCGGGTGCTGTGCATATTTATAGCTTGCGCCAGGGGCTGTATTATTAATTGGCCGGGGAGCGGCTGGAGCTGTGCGTTGGGCCGGCGCTCTTTCTGCTGCGGGTGGTCCTTTTACTTGAGTCGGGAGAGAATTCCCGGCTTGGATTAAAAAATTTGGGGGATTGGGCTGGTATGAGCTTTGGATATTTTGGGGTGCTTTCATCCACGTCGGGGCGGTGGTGACTGCATGGGAGTCTCCTTCTTTTTTCCTCGTGCCCACTACTGGGGCTCTTCTGTTGTTGTTGGAAGCATATTCGAACTTGCCTTTCCGTAATCCAGATTCAATCCTTTTTCCGGCGAAGACGAGATCCGCAAAGTTAGCTGGCATGTAGCCTATCAGCTTTTCATAGTAGAGCGTGGGTAACGTATCTACCATAATTGTGATCATCTCCATTTCCGTCATGGGCGGTACGACTTGGGCTGCGAGATCTCTCCATCTTTGGGCACATTCCTTAATGGACTCATGTTCTCGCTTAGTCATACTCTGAAGCTGGTTCCGATCGGGAGCCATGTCCGTATTGTACTGGTACTGCCTAATGAAGGCAGTTGCCAAGTCCTTCCATGATCGGATCTGGGAAGCTTCCAGATTGGTATACCATGCTACAGCTGCTCGGGCAAGTTGTCTTGAAAGAAATGGACCAATAATTTCTCGTCCGCAGAATACGCCCCCATCTTTCGGCAATACATCCGAAGATGCCCCTTCGGACATGTCGTCCCTTTGTACTTATCGAAGTCTGGTACTTTGAACTTGGGAGGAATGACGATATTGGGCACGAGACATAAATCCGCTAAATCTGAGAATGGGTAATTGCCAAGGTCCTCGACTGCTCTTAACCTCTCTTCGAGCGCCTCAATCTTTCCCTTATCTTCCGCGAAGGGAACCGATTCTTTTACGGGTGTGGGTGAGGCCGGGATATGGCGGACTATGTTCGGTTGGGGTAGTTCATGTGGGGACAGATCTTTGAGGTGGAGCAGGGGGCCGAGATGGGTATCTCCTTCCTCATCGTCTAGCCCGGGATAGTCGTCATAAGGCGGGAGTTGCCCCTAAAAAGTAGGGGCTTGGCTTAAATCTTCCGGAGTGGCACGAGGAGTGAAGTCCGAAGGCAAGCCATAAGGATAAGCTTGCGGACTATACCTTCGACCAAGCACGGCCGTGTTTCTGTCTCGGCCCGAATTTAAAGCGGGTTGCAGCACCGGCTCCGCTTCCCTAACCGTACTAGAGGCGGTTGTCGTGGCTTTGTCTTCTATGGTTTTCTGGAGTTTTAACATGACCTCCGAGATGGAAGCCATTTGATCTTTTAAGGCCGATAGATCGGCCTTCATCTGTTCCTGCATGCCCTCTTCATTATCCATTTTTCTGGATCGAGTGTTATAGGGGTGCCTTGGTGTTTTCTTAGTTATGATGAATTTCCTAAAGAAATAAAAAAAGGTGAGTATGCCACCAAAACATGAATATGCAAATGAATGATCGGTGCACTTGGATCCACCCAAAGGTTTTTAGGTAGCGTAATGAGTCCAGAACTTCTCATTTTATAAAAAGAACAAAGCTTTCATCTAGCCAAGATTATACAAAGGTGTTATAAGAGAACCTAATGATTTCTAATTATGTGGGCCATCAAATCTATCATGTGTTGACAGTAATTGATTAGCCCATGAATCTCCTCAGGGGCCGTACACACTTCGGCCATGGCTTTCGCTTTGGCTAGTAGACGCGGGAGGTCTTGACTTCCATTCAAGGTCAAGGCGAACCTATCCATCCACATAGTCGCTTCTTGATGCAATGCATCAATCACCCTCCCTCTTGCTTCTTTTTCGGCGCACACTTGTGCAAAATCCTCCACTAGCTTTTGTTCATGGGCCATAGAGCAGTTCAATTCTTCCTTGTATTGCCCTATGATAGCTAGCATGCTTTGCTCCGTGGCTTCCAAGTGTTGAGCCAAACTTCTTTTGGACCTCGCGCAGGCAACTAACTCTTCTTTTAAGATCATGCCATGCACCCGTGACCGATCTCTCTCCTCTCTTTGGAGCTTGAGCTCATTGTTGCTACCCCACAATGCTCCTCGGAATTTCTATCGGCCATATTCCTCCTTGCGGGCCCTTTTGGTTTCTTGTTCAAGGGCTTTTGCAGTGGCCGCGTTTTCCTCTTGTAACTCGGTGCACTCCTTCTGGATGTGTGTAGCAGCTGACTTGAACTTCTCCTTGGCGAGTCTTGCCTTCCCTAACTCTAATTTTAGAGCTCGGACTTCTTCATCTTCCTCCGGAGCTTCGAAGTCCTCCTCATCGATAACTTTCAACTTGGAGGGCCAATCTAACCCCCGCGTGTGAATTCTTAGCCATCCATGATAACCTCCGATGACGCCATTATGGATGCCCCTAAGCTCCTTGTCTTTCCTCAACGAACTTCTCCACACCTTGTGGACTCTTTGTATCGCCTTGAGACTTTGTGCGCCTAGATTCCTCACAAGGAAAGGCGAGAGACTTTCTTCAGTTGGTGCTCCCCTCATGGGGTACCCTAGTTGTCTTATGGCGAGTGCGGGATTATAATTAATACACCCCCTAGTCCCTATCAATGGAATATTAGGGTAGTCCCCACACGAGAAAATAAATCCTTCCTTGCCTTCCTTCCAACGAGGAAACCAATTGATC
Organism: Glycine max; assembly: GCF_000004515.6. Classification (NCBI taxonomy): domain Eukaryota; kingdom Viridiplantae; phylum Streptophyta; class Magnoliopsida; order Fabales; family Fabaceae; genus Glycine; species Glycine max. Next base: position 14,781,047 of record NC_016090.4, on the reverse strand, counting down.
GCGCTGCCCCCTATCCCAACCAAATGTTGGTCCCAATCGACTCTTCCTTTTTCGGCGTATGAGCGATAGCTTTGAAGCGGACACGGGTGTCTCGTGTCTTGTTGGAATAGGTGTGAAATCAACCACACACAGAGAGCGGGTAAACAACAGACAATCCGCGCACTGTTTTTCTCACACCTCCGGTCAAAGGTGTCAAACAAATCTGCCAAGATAGCCACCATTGGACTTTCCTTGCTATGGTGATATGCGAGGAAAGCATCAATGGCGGCTAAGTCTACCAAACCGTCGACGTTCGGGAAGAGGACAACCCCAAAAATCAGCAAAGCTAAAATATCTGCAAACGGGCCCCACTTCTCTTGGCTCGCCATATCCCTTGCCTTACCTTCCAAGTATTTCCGAAAAAGGCCCACTACGCCGTTCCGAGTTTGCTTCGTGCGATCCAACCCTTTTGCTGAATCACCAACCACAGCTGCAATCTTGCTCAAGGAAGGAAGAAAGCCGGAGAAAAGATACGGTTTTCTCTCCCCAAGAGGGCATCATAAAATTTCCTCAAACTCTTCAATAGTTGGTACCATTTGGAAGTCCCCAAACGTGAAACACCTCAACGACTGGTCATAGTATTGGGCGAGGGATACGACAGCTTCCATAAATACCTCCGTTGCGGCCAAATCTAGAATCTTCCCTTACACTTTGCGGAAGGCTTGCCTTTGGAGAGGTCCCATCAATCGTCCTAATTCCTTGAGGCTAGTGACATCTAGACTTTTAACCTTGACTTGATAAAATCTTTTGCCGTTTTGATTTGTCCCCATCATTTACCTAAAAAAGGGGTGGATCAAGTCTCCGACATGAATGATGCGATGCATATGCATGAAACAGAAAGAAAACAAGAAAAAGGGGTAATTCATACATACGAGACCGCAGAGACCCAATTTTAATGCTACGTTTTGGGCATGATGGCGCCTCAACGTAGCATTAAAAAGGTTACGTATTACTCTAAAGAAACCAAACATCACTAGCAAAAACTATAAACCAAAAATGCATGAGAAAGAATGGCACAGGAGCGTGTTTGCTCTTTGCCCCTATTTGGGAACCTATAGGACAATATCTAGGGGTCTCTAATAATTACTTCCCAATAATTTATAACTCACACGGCCGTTCTCTAGAGGTATTATCACTCAAGATAATAATATTGTGGCGGTATGGAATACCAGCGACAACACATTATAAAGAGAGAAAGCTCTAGACGAGGTTTCACTATTATCAAGCAAGTCAGAGACCTAGCATGATGATAGATTCACCTCCACTCCTTAAATTCCCATGAACCCGGGTATAGGGCCCTTTTTTACTCAAACCCGTGGGTGCTTAGAATGCAGTGTAAAGAATGCGAAATAGACAACAATTATTTACATTTTACACAGTTCAACAAAAGCACACACAAGGTTTCACAAATCCACAATTCCTTAAAATAGGCCTAACTCACAAAAATAGTCCCTAGTGGAGTCGCCAACTGTCGCAACGTGCCCTTCACGGACGAGCGAGGGCGAGGCTCACGGGTACGCTTTCCAAAGGAGGAAAGATGCGCGGAGTCGCCACCAACGTTTATTTGTGGGAAACGTCGGAAAAACCGAAGGAAACCGGTCAAAATGAAAATTCTAAGTTCGGGAGTTGTATTTACGCTTGAGGAAGGTATTAGCACCTCTCACGTTTGTCTCAAAGGACAACAACCTATTTTTTATAATTGTGGAAATTGTGTTACCTTAACTTTTATTTCTTTTTATTTTTTGAGGTCGACAAAAGCGGGGCTTTTGCTCCTACGTACCCTCCATCAAAGAAGAAATCAGACCTACGTAGTTCTTTCTTATGCGTGAATCAAGTGATTCTTTTTACTTGAAAGGTGATCATTTTAAGGCGTTGGACCTTAAAAACGATCCATTTTACTTGGTAAGAAACTGAAATGATAAAACTTTGAAAACCCTACTTTTTGTGGACGAGCTTGACTAGGCGAGTTGATTTTAGCCTTAATTTCAATTTAGTTATTAGTCAATTCAATTAAGAATGAGAAATCCCAAAGAGAAAACGTTCGATTGATTTTTCGCTTTATTTTACTAAAAGGTATTTTTTTATTATTATATTATTTATTTTACCTCTTTTTTGATTTCCAACGTGGTTACGACACGACCAAACGGTCGGAATTCATTTTAACAGAAATTAATGAATACTACAATTCAAATGATCGGTGGAAATTTATTTTATTTTTAGATTAGGCGAGAAACGACTTAAATAAATGACTGAAGCACGTCAAAAGGGGGTATAAAAAGCGAATGAAAACGAGAATAAAAATACATGAAACAAAATGTGGACCACCACGGGTACGTAGAATGAATTGAAAAGCTCGGTTTGAAGTACTTACCCGTTGAAGACAAAAGAAAACGAAGAACGAACGATGAATATGTGAAGAACGATCGAGAATCTTCGCGTAATTACTCACAAAAACGCTACGGAAGCGTCTCAGCTTGGATTTTCTTCACGGAAACAATTTTTCTCAGCAAATTTAACAGAATATGAAATGCCAAGAAGGCTGAACCCTTTTCTTCTTCACTCCTCCCCCTATTTATAGCAAAATAGGGGAGGAGCTTGCCACCCAGCTCGCCCAGGCGAGCAAGGTTGCTTCCTCCAGAAGCAACAGCCTTCTGGAGGAAAGATCTGGAAGGCCCAAGTGGGCCAAATTTCTATTTGTACCCCCTTTTTTACTAAATGCACCCCCCCTTCTATTTTTTTGGCAATTCTTTTTTCGTAACGTTACGAAACTTTACGAATTTTGTAACGATACTTATTTTCCTTCCGCAAGGTTACGAATCCTTACGGAATATATATTTACTCTTTTTTAGCTTTCGAAGGAGTTGTGGAAACTCACGGATTACACAAAAACACCTATTTTCGATTTCCGCCACATCACGGAATTTCACGGATTGCGCTAGCCTGCTTCCTTTTGATTTCTGACACGTCTCAGTACTTCATTTATTGTGCAACAAAGGACGCCAAGTATCTCAAAGCGGCTAACCAAAGGCTGCATGTCATCAAGTAATACTCCCCGAACGAAATTAGGGTATGACAATGTGTCATCATTTTCTCCTTTTTCTTAACCCTTTTTGTCACCATTTTAATTACTGATTAGCCTTAATTGTCAAATTAATTATGCAGTTTTATCATTTGGGCCTACTGGACTAATTTTGTGTTTTTAATTTAATTTCAGGAGAATTATAAGCAATTGCGCTTGAATCCGGAATTGGGCTTGGACTTGAAGAGAGCAGACAATTTTATTCTACCAAATCTTATCTTATCCAGATTTTATCTCACCTAGATATTATTTCATTTAGATTTTATCTTATCTTATCTAGATTTTATTTCATCTAGATTTTATTTTATCAAATCTTATCTTATCTTGTCCAGATTTTATTTTATTTATGGGCTTGGACTTAAACAGATTTGTAAGCTTTGGGGGCAGAGAACCTATATAACAACACCAAGGTTTTAGTTTAGGGAGCTTTTTTGTTTTTAGGAGAAAGAATAATTTTAGGTTTGCAATTCCAGTTTTTACTATTCACGTAGCAATAAAATTCATTTTCTACTTCAATCTGCAATTTCATTTTCTCCAGCGTTGTTTTCTCTTGAGGATCAAGCACAAATCTCTTTGAGGTTTTATTATTACTATTGAATTCTGATCAGTTTTTCCTCTTCACCAATTACTCTATATTTGTTGCTATTAATCCATGCATGCTTAGTGCTTGATTAATTGTCTCTGCGCTTAATTTACGTTCATGCTTAATGATCATTTTCGTTCATGATTAATTGGTGTGTGTGTTGTTTAATCACATAATGACAAACTTATGTTAAATTTCACTTAGTAATTTAATTTAGGGTTGGATTAAGTGGTTGAACTGATAAAGGATAAATTCCCATAACCTAGGATAAGAGACTTGCTTGTGAATCAAGGGAAAAAAACGTGTTTTAATTCTGATATTTTCCAATTAAATTTGCTCGCTGTTTAATTTACAAAAACAAACAACCCCCCTCCCAATTCGTTACTGTTTAATTACTACCTGTTATGAACGTTTGGTTGACCATTGCTCGTTGGGAGACGACCTAGGATCACTTCCTAGATACACTGCATTTTTAATGTTTATTTGATTCGGGTACGGCCTCAATCAAATTTGGCGCCGTTGCCGGGGAGCAGTGGGCCAAAGGTTCATAATAGTGTTTAGTTATCTTATTTTGTGTAGCGTTCTGTTTTGCATTTCAGTTGCATTTCCTGTTTAGCGACTGATTCAACTTTGTGTTTTGCTGTGAACAGTTCTGAACAGTGATTAGCGACTGAGAATTAGCGACTGATTTTGCAATTTAATTAGCGATGTTTGTTTTGATAGTTAGAATTGTTATTTTTGGCTGATATTTTGTGTGGTAGCTTCTTTTGATTCATATTTTGTGTGAAAAATACTAGGAGCACTTGGTGTGGCAGTATTTGATAGAGACAAAAATTTTGGGAACTTGTTTTTAGCAAAACTTAAAACAACCATAACTTTTGCTCCGGGTATTAGAATAACTATTATTATATATGCATTTGGGGTGAAAAAAATTTCCCATATTGTGGTAATTGGCTATATCCGGTTGGGGTCTCCCAAACTCCAAAAATCAACCGTTTACTAAGTTTTTTTTTCAAGCATTATTGTCCTATTTTTCTAAACTTTGCTTAGGTATTTTTCATAGTTAGACTTTGAATTTTTGTTTGAAATTTTTTTTGCTATCTTTTCATGATTTTAGGGTGTTCCTCAAAAAATTTCAGCTTATTTTGATATCGTTTGAGTATAGCTGTAGTTTTACCCCCTTGTTAGGTGCCTGTTGAGAAACACATTATTTGCTGCATATAGTGCATGACTAGGGTCAATCCAGGTGATTTAAAACCCTTTGATCCTAAAATAGATAGAACCTTTCATAGATTAGTTAGGCATAGTGTGCATTCTGGTCATTCTGTGCATTTTGAGCATTCTGAGCATTCTGTTGAGGGTGATTTTGAATATTCTGATTTTGAGCATTCCACTACTAATTTTCATACTGAGAACATCGCTCAACCTCCACCTCGTGAGAGGACTCTTAGGGAGATGGTTGCACCTGATTTCACTTATGAAAGCTTGTGTATTCAATATCCTGATGAGGGTGTTTCATGGTCTTGCAGGTGAAGATCCTCATAAGCATCTTAAGGAGTTCCATATTGTTTGTTCCACCATGAAGCCTCCTGATGTCCAAGAAGATCATATCTTTCTAAAGGCTTTTCCTCATTCTCTAGATGGAGTGGCAAAAGATTGGCTATACTACCTTGCTCCCAGGTCCATTTTCAGCTGGGATGACCTTAAGAGGGTGTTCTTGGAGAAATTCTTCCCTGCATCTAGGACCACTACCATCAGAAAAGACATTTCAGGCATCAGGCAACTTAGTGGAGAAAGCTTGTATGAGTATTGGGAAAGATTCAAGAAATTGTGTGCAAGCTGTCCTCACCACCAGATTTCTAAGCAACTCATTCTTCAATATTTCTATGAGGGACTTAGCAACATGGAGAGGAGTATGATTGATGCTGCCAGTGGTGGAGCTCTTAGTGATATGACCCCTTCTGAAGCTAGGAATTTGATTGAGAAGATGGCTTCCAACTCCCAACAATTCAATGCAAGAAATAATGATATTGTTCTTAGAGGAGTCCATGAGGTGGCCACAGATTCATCTTCATCTACTGAAAATAAAAAGCTTGAAGGAAAACTTGATGCCTTGGTCAACCTAGTAACTCGGCTTTCCATGAATCAGAAATCTACACCTGTTGCAAGAGTCTGTGGTCTATGTTCTTCTGCAGATCACCATACAGATCTCTGTCCTTCTTTGCAGCAATCTGGAGTCAATGAGCAACCTGAAGCTTATGCTGCAAACATTTATAATAGACCTCCTCAACAACAAAACCAACAACAACAGAATAATTATGACCTTTCAAGCAATAGATACAATCCAGGTTGGAGGAATCATCCAAATCTGAGATGGACAAGTCCTCAACAACAACAACAGTCTGTCCCTCCTTTTCAGAATGTTGTTGGTCCAAGCAAGCCATATGTTCCTCCTCCAATACAACAGCAGCAGTCACAACAAAGACAACAAGAAACTGAGGCTCCTCTTCAACCTTCCTTAGAAAGTGAGGCAAATGACCATCCAGAATATGCAATTTCAGCAAGAGACAAGAGCCTCCATTCAGAGTTTGACAAATCAAATGGGGCAGATGGCTACTCAGATGAACCAAGCTCAGTCCTAAAATTCTGACAAATTGCCTTCACAAACTGTACAGAATCCGAAAAATGTGGGTGCCATCACTTTGAGGTCTAGCAAACAAATTCAAGTGCCTCCACCAGTGGCAGCACCTACACCTGAAAAAGAGGATGAGATAGTTGAACAAAAGAGAAAGCTTCCTAACAAAAATTTTCATGCAGGTGGACCTTCTTCTAGTGATTTCGACTTACAGCAGCCTTATATCCCTCTTCCATTCCCACCTAGAGCAATTCCAAACAAAAAGATGGAAGAAGCGGAAAAGGAGATCTTGGAGACCTTCAGAAAAGTATAGGTGAACATACCTCTGCTAGATGCCATTAAGTAGATTCCAAGATATGCCAAGTTTCTGAAGGAGCTGCACACCCACAAAAGGAAGCTCAAAGGAAATGAAAGGATTAGCATGGGCAGAAATGTGTCAGCATTGATAGGTAAATCTGTTCCTCACATTCCTGAGAAATGTAAGGACCCAGGTACTTTCTGTATACCTTGCATTATTGGGAACAGTAAATTTGAGAATGCCATGCTAGATCTAGGAGCATCAGTTAGTGTCATGCCTCTGTCCATTTTCAATTCTTTATTCCTTGGACCTCCGCAATCTACAAATGTGGTGATTCATTTGGCAAATAGAAGTGTTGCTTACCCCACAGGTTTCATAGAGGATGTGCTGGTTCGGGTTGGTGAACCTATTTTTCCTGTTGATTTTTATGTTGTTAATATGGAAGAGGGATTTTCCCATGGTTCAGTTCCAATTATTTTAGGCAGGCCATTTATGAAAACAGCCTGAACCAAGATAGATGTTTATGCTGGCACATTGTCTATGGAATTTGGTGATATTGTTGTTCATTTTAACATTCTTGATGCCATGAAACATCCATATGAGGATCATTCTGTTTTTCATGCTGAGATAATTGATCAGATTGTTGATGATTATATGTTTGATTTTGATTCTATTCTTCATGGTAGGAAACATCCATTTTTATCTGATCTGCATACTTGTCATTCCTTATGCATTGAATCTGAATCTAAGTTTGAATTTGATCTTGTATCTGATTTTTATGCTGAGAATGAATCTGAACTTTAGTCTGGTTCTGATTTTCTGGGTGTTGTACCTCTTGATGTTGATTTTTTAGAGTCAGAATGCACTAACCATGTTGTAGGAAGTACATATACTTCTGATTTGCTTTATGAGGTACAGGCTGAGGAACCTTCTTTTCTCCTACCCTGGTTCCTCCCACTGTTCAGCCACCACCCACACCAGAGTTGAAGCCCTTACCAGCAACCCTCAAATATGCTTACTTGGAGGACAAGGAAAAATTTCCAGTGATCATCTCTGCCTCCCTTGCTACTGAGCAAGAGGAGAAGTTATTGCTAGTTCTCAAGGAAGCCATTGGATGGACTTTAGCAGACATTCCTGGCATTAGCCCATCTACCTGCATGCATAGGGTACTTTTAGAGGATGGAGCGAAACTAGTGAGGCAGCCAAAATAGCGACTCAACCCCGTCATTCTAGATGTGGCGAAAAAGGAAGTGACCAAGCTCTTACAAGCTGGAATCATCTACCCCATCTCTGATAGCCAGTGGGTAAGTCTAGTCCAAGTGGTTCCTAAGAAGACAGGCCTCACAGTGATCAAGAATGAAAATGATGAGCTTATCCCCATAAGAGTGGAGAACAACTGGCGAGTCTGCATTGATTATAGGAGGCTGAACCATGTAACCAGAAAAGATCATTTTCCCCTGCCTTTCATTGATCAAATGCTTGAGCGCTTGGCAGGTAAGTCTCATTACTGTTTTCTTGATGGTTTTTCTGGTTATTTACAAATTCATATTGCTCCTGAGGATCAAGAAAAGACCACATTCACCTATCCCTTTGGCACTTTTGCCTATAGGAGGATGCCCTTTGGCCTATGCAACGCCCCTGGTACCTTCCTACGGTGTATGCTTAGCATTTTCAGTGATTTTTTTAGAGAGTTGAATAGAGGTATTTATGGATGATTTTATTGTTTATGGATCCTCTTTTGATAAATGTTTGGATAGTTTGGATAGAGTTCTTAGTAGATGCATTGAAACAAACCTTGTGCTGAATTTTGAAAAATGTGACTTCATGGTAGAACAAGGTATAGTTTTGGGGTGTATCATTTCCATTAGGGGCATAGAGGTAGACCCTGCAAAAATAGATGTTATTTCACAATTGCCTTACCCCTCTTACGTGCGAGAGGTTCATTCTTTTCTTTGTCTTGCAGGGTTTTATAGGCGCTTCATCAAGGATTGTAGCAAAGTGGCCCTTCCACTATCCAATCTGCTGCAAAAGGAGGTGGAGTTTGATTTTGATGACCAATGCAAAGAGGCTTTTGATTGCCTCAAGCGTGTGGTGACTACCACCCCTATCATTCAGGCACCTGATTGGACAGCCCCATTTGAGTTAATGTGCGATGCATCCAATTACGCATTGAGGGCTATCCTTGCTCAAAAGATTGATAAGCTGCCTCGAGTGATCTACTACGCTTCCAGAACTTTGGATGCTGCTCAAGCAAATTACACTACCACAGAGAAGGAGCTATTAGTGATAGTTTTTCCTCTTGATTTTTTTTTTCATATTTGCTTGGTACTCGTGTTATTGTTTATACTGACCATGCAGCTCTAAAGTACCTATTGAAGAAGGCTAAATCAAAGCCTAGATTGATCAAGTGGATGCTTTGGCTCCAAGAGTTTGATTTGGAGATCCATGATCGGAGTGGTGGATAGAACCTCGTGGCTGACCACCTGAGTAGGATTGAGTGTGCGTCTGAGGACTCACCCATTCGGGATGATTTTTCGGATGACCATTTGTACATTTTGTATAGTATTTCTGATTCCTTCCTCACTCCCTGGTTTGCTAATATTGTGAATTATTTGGTTGCTTCTGTTTTTCCTCCCTTAGCATCTAAAGCTCAAAATGATAAAATTAAGAGCGATGCTAAGCATTATATTTGGGATGACCCCTATTTGTGGAAGTTGTGTAGTGACCAGGTTATTAGGAGATGCATTCCAGACCACGAGATTGACTCGGTCCTGCAATTCTGTCATTCATCCGCACCAGGTGGCCATCTTGGCATACAGAGGACAGCTCGCAAGGTGCTTGACTGCGATTTCTATTGGCCCACCATCTTCAAGGATGCGTGGAGAATCTGTAGCACTTGTGAGCCTTGTCAGAGAGCAGGCGGCTCACCTTCATGGAGACAACGAATGCCTCAACAACCCATGTTATTCTGTGAGGTGTTTGATGTCTGGGGGTATAGATTTTATGGGGCCTTTCCCTATCTCTTTTGGTTTTGTTTATATTCTCCTTGCTGTTGATTATGTTTCAAAATGGGTGGAAGCCAAACCCACCAAAACTAACGATGCTAAGGTTGTTGTGGATTTTGTTAGATCTAATCTGTTTTGCAGGTTTGGAGTCCCTAGAGCCATCGTTAGTGATCAAGGTACCCATTTTTGTAACAGATCCATGTATGCCTTGCTAAAAAAGTATGGGGTCGTGCACAGAATTTCCACACCATACCACCCCTAAACTAATGGGCAGGCTGAGATTTCAAACAAGGAGATAAAAAGGATCTTGGAGAAGATTGTGCAACCGAATAGAAAGGATTGGAGCACCAGGCTAGATGATGCTCTTTGGGTGCATAGGACTGCCTACAAAGCACCCATAGGAATGTCTCCTTATCAGGTTGTCTTTGGCAAGGCATGTCATCTTCCTGTAGAGATAGAGCACAAAGCCTACTGGGCTGTAAAGACCTACAACTTCTCTATTGATCAAGCTGGAGAGGAAAGGAAGTTGCAACAAAGTGAGCTAGATGAGATCTATTCAGAAGCCTATGAGAATTCCAAATTCTACAAGGAGAAGACCAAGAAGTTCCAAGACAGCCTGATAACTAAGAAGGACTTCGTGGTTGGACTAAAATTTTTATTGTTTGACTCTAGGCTCGGACTCATGAGTGGTAAGTTGAGGTCAAAGTGGATTGGTCCTTTTGTGGTGACTAATATTTTTCCTTATGATACAGTTGAGATCAGAAGTGAATCCACAGATAAGAGCTTCAAGGTCAATGGACACCGGCTGAAACCATTCCTCACAAATCCCTGCTTAGTGGATGTAGTGGTGGAGGAGACCTCCTTACTTCACCCTACTTCTCTTCCGCCATGACTTAGGGAGTTTTCTTTTTCTGTCTCCTTCTTTACTTTTATTGCACTTGTCCAAATTTATTGATTGTTCTTGATCTTATGATTGTGCTACATTGAGGACAATGCGTTGTTTAAGTGTGAGGGGGGGGGGGGGGAGAGATTGTTCTTTAATTTTGTTGGATATTCTAGTTTAATTTTATTAGGTTTTTTTATAGGTTAATTTTGTTATTTTGGTTTTATGTTTTGGGGACAACATTGCATGTTCCCTTTGAATTTTGGGTTATGTACAGGTAATGGGTAATTGTTTTTGAAATAGGAGTTTCTTGGCATTTTGTGAATTGAAACCCTTGTTTTTCTCTACATGTCAAGTTAGTTTTTAAAGTTCGAATTGAAAGGGAAAAATTTACCCTTGGGGAGAATTTGAGCCCTCCCCATCTATTTTATTCGGTGTGTTTTACCCCATTGATTGCTTGCACAATAGCCTTGGCTTGACTCTTGTTGATACTTCTTGCTTCAGATGCATGTTGGGAGATGACTTAGGCATTATGTTCTTATTAGCCTCTAGCCAAATGAGCCTACCTTGAATTAATTCCTTTGATAGCCCCTTTGATCCTATGTTCCCCTTTCTTTGTTTTGAAGCTCATTACAAGCCTTAAGTGAAAAACCATGATTTCACCCTACCCTTAAGGAATTTTGGAGCTTTGGAATTGTTTTGGGAATAAGTGTGAGGGGGGGGGGGGGGGGTATGTTTCATTGGATGATATGTTTTTATTGGTCATGTTTGATGATGTATACATATATTGCCTAATTGTTGCTTTATTTTTCAAAATGCTTTCAATTGCTACTGTTCACGTTCAAAAAAAAAAACAGAAAAAGAATGAAGTTGAATAAATGAGGTCTTGGTTTGAAGACTTGGATTGGTTTGAGGACTTGGTTGATTTTGTTTTGGGTTTACTATTTAAAGCTTAATTTTCAATTTTGGTTTTGGGGTTTCTATTTTTTCTTACTTTCCACTTATTCCCCATTGCTCCTTTATTCCTTTGGGTTTTAGCTACTATCCCATACTTTCATCTACCTTGTCCTTGGCCCCATTACAACCTTAAAAGACTTTTTGATCCTTATGTGCATGTGTTTGTGATGTGGTTGTCAATTTTAGAGTCTTGCCAAGTCTATGTGGTGTTTGTTTTCTTGGGTGCTCTGAGAGTAAACAGTAGCCTAGACACTTGAGAGATAGAGTGCATATCTTGTGAGGCTTTATCACTTTTCATTCTTGAGCTGATTGACTATCTTGCCATGTTTGAGATGCTTGGATGATTTTCATGATGGCCTTGATTCTTTAACTCTTTACGTGTTGAATGTTACCCATTCTTTTCATTCCTTGAGATTCATTGAGAAATATGTAAGTGTTTTTGTGTCTGTTTGTTTCTCTTTAATGTCTCTGGATTTGTTCTTTGCTTTGCTTTTTGATTTTGCCTAGGAGTGCAAAAGGCTAAGTGTGAGGGGATTTGATGTGTCATCATTTTCTCCTATTTCTTAACCCTTTTTATCACCATTTTAATTACTGATTAGCCTTAATTGTCAAATTAATTATGCAGTTTTATCATTTGGGCCTACTGGACTAATTTTGTGTTTTTAATTTAATTTCAGGAGAATTATAAGCAATTGCGCTTGAATCCGGAATTGGGCTTGGACTTGAAGAGAGCAGACAATTTTATTCTACCAAATCTTATCTTATCCAGATTTTATCTCACCTAGATAATATTTCATTTAGATTTTATCTTATCTTATCTAGATTTTATTTTATCAAATCTTATCTTATCTTGTCTAGATTTTATTTTATTTATGGGCTTGGACTTAAACAGATTTGTATGCTTTGGGGGCTGAGAACCTATATAACAACACCAAGGTTTTAGTTTAGGGAGCTTTTTCATTTTTAGGAGAAAGAATAATTTTAGGTTTGCAATTCCAGTTTTTACTATTCACGTAGCAATAAAATTCGTTTTCTGCTTCAATATGCAATTTTGTTTTCTACCGATTAATGGAAGGCTAAGTCTCCAGCGTTATTTTCTCTTGAGGATCAAGCACAACTCTCTTTGAGGTTTTATTATTACTATTGAATTCTGATAATTTTTTCCTCTTCACCAATTACTCTATATTTGTTGCTATTAATCCATGCATGCTTAGTGCTTGATTAATTGTCTCTGTGCTTAATTTACGTTCATGCTTAATGATCAGTTTCGTTCATAATTAATTGGTGTGTGTGTTGCTTAATCACATAATGACACCCATATGTTAAATTTCACTTAGTAATTTAATTTAGGGTTGGATTAAGTGGTTGATCTGATAAAGGATAAATTCTCGTAACCTAGGATAAGAGACTTGCTTGTTAATCAAGGGGAAACAACGTGTTTTAATTATGATATTTTCTAATTAAATTTGTTCACTGTTTAATTTACAAAAACAAACAACCCCCCCTCCCAATTCGTTACTGTTTAATTACTATCTGTTATGAACATTTGGTTGACCATTACTCGTTGGGAGACGACCTAGGATCACTTCCTAGATACTGCATTTTTAATGTTTATTTGATTCGGGTACAGCCTCGATCAGAGGGAGTTTAACATGTAAAGAAATTTTGGATATGATCATATTCAAAATTTGGACTTGGTTGCATCATTATATAAAATCTTTTAATTACTCCTATATTGAATAGTGTATATGTCTGAAAGCCTGCATTAGGAATCTAAATGGTTGATGGGGACTACATCTGTGATTGTGATGTTATCATCAATGGTTAGGTTGTTGTATCTTGTACACCTTATATGTTAGAGTGGTGGGAATATACATGTTATCTTTGGTAGCTATAGTTTAGTCATTGTTCCAAAGCTGCATTTGCACCTCTGTAAGGGAGCATTCCTTATGCATCCCTTTTGTATTACAAACTTTATGTTTTCTCTTATTATACACACACACACACACACACATATTTGGCCAAAGAAAAAGCTAGCCGATAAATATACAACTAAAAATGGCAGTAGATACAGACCCCTTCGCAAAGTTAGACATTAAAATGGTCTCTTATGAGCAACCTGCTAATAAAGGGCAAAAGATTAAGCGAGTCTGATAGCCTAAAATAGAAGGAAAGAAATAAAATAAAAGATCCATTAAGAGGACTTTAGTATTCGAAAGGTTATAGTCACCGCATGCAACAAGGGGTATATAAGTGCCTCACTAGATTCACCATAGTGTGTTTGCGTATTGGACCCAGAGAGAAGTGATGCAATCCTCCTAAGGAGAGGACCCATCACCAGAGCCATGGCTAGAAGACTTCAAGAAGATTAGGTCAGAGATGCAAGAGAAGACCCTAGGGTTCTCATGAGCCTTAGGGTAGATTTTGGACCCATGGGCTAAGTATGAGCCCACTTATCTTTGTACATATTAGATTAGTGTTTCATAGTTTTTGGGCCTTGTATTTAGGGCTCCATAGTGTAGGGAGGGTACCCTAGTACTGTAGGATTTTTCATCCCTTGTATTTTAGGACAACTAGACTAGTTTTTGTATTAGGGAGGGTATACCCTAGTAATGTAGGATTAATGTTTCATAATTAGTGAAATTTTGGCTCCAAATTTGGCTCCACAAATTCAAATTCAAATTCAAGTAAAATTTGAATAGAATATTCAAATTTTCCCTCCAGTTTTGTGTGACACTTAGGTTATAAATAGAGACCTTGTGTGTGCATTTTTTCAACTTTGATCATTTGAGAAATTACACTTTAAAGTTCAGACCTCATTTGAGGCATAAATTTCGTGCCCCTTCTCTCCCTCTCCCTCCACTCATCTTTCCTACCTTCAAACCCTTATCCATGGCTTCCTATGGTGGTGAGCTTGTTCTTGACTCATCTTTTCCTTGAAGTGGAGTCTCCAATCACCTTTCCTCCTCCATTTTGCTATCATTGATCTTCAAGTAGTAAAAGACTCCATTGATGAAGAAGATCCAAGGCCTACAAGCTCCACATGGAGCTACATCAAGAAGGATCTTCTAATGGATCAACGTATCAAATTACTAGTCCTAATCTAATTGATATGTGACAAGCTATGAGAAGAAAAGAAGAATCCATGAAATTTGATGAACCAAGACAACGGATGCATGGTTATATGGATCTGGTAGACAAGTCAGACGATTTAGAGCAAGCTTTACAAAAAAATGAGGTTTCATGGGTTGAAGATGAATCCAACTAAGTGTGCATTCGACGTGTTAGCTGGAAATTTCCTAGGTTTCTTAGAACATTAGAAGGGAATTGAAGTTGATAAAGACATGGTGAAAGCAATATTGGAGGCCATGTCACCTCAAAATAAAGAGTTGCAAAGCCTCATTGGTAAGATAAATTTCTTGCGAAGATTCATAGCCAATTTGGCTAGCAAAATGAAGGTTCTTTCACCTTTACTAAAGGTAAAGGATTAAAAGAAGTTCATATGGAGAGATGAACAATATCAAGCATTTGAATAAATCAAGCAAGTGTTAGCTGAACCATCACCTTTAGTACCACCAATACCCGAAAAACCTTCGAAGTTGTATATATTGACTACAAATGAATCAATTAGATGTCTTCTAGCATAGGATGGAGAAGATGGAACCCAAAGAACAATTTATTATCTTAGTCGATCATTGCATAATGTTAAATGTAAGTTGAATGTGGAGAAATTATGTTTGTCATTATTCCATGCTTCTACAAAACTAGAGTAATATTATTATAGAAAAGTGTAATAATAATAGAATATTAAATAGAGCATTTTATTATAATTCCCTCAATGAAAATATCATTACATTATTTTATAAATCTTAATAAGTTTTTATCAATAATAAAAAAATATTAGAATACATTATTAATCATCTATTAAAATTTTATTAATTATAATTAAACATGTGAATTAATTGGAATAATTTTTCAAAGTTTAATCAGTAATTTTAATTTTATATTAAATATATAATTATGTTAAATATTTAGTTACATCGGATTAAAGCAAAACATCAATACAAGCTGGTTTCAGCATGTTGTATCTTTTGACTACTTACTGGTCCTAATGCAATTAAAAAGTTTGGCATGGTTATTATCAATTAAAAATAATGTACCAAACTCTCTTGCTATGCGTATTGCGTGGCATAAAGATAGTTACTATTTGTTGTTACATAAGGATAGTCTACTTTTGCCAACCAATATAAGTAAAGATTGAACATTGAGAATAGTACCGGAACATTAAGATTTAGTAGTGTTAAATGGAAAATTTCTATATATAGGAAATATAATAGTTTTTTTATAATGTTATTAGAAGAATATATTTTCTAGTGAGCTTAAACCATTCCGCTAGTTGATCTATACGTTTAATATTAGTTGTAGAATATAGATTTTTTTTAATGGTAAACTATAGAACTAAATATCATTAATTAACATATATCATCATGATTTTTAATAAAAAAATATTTTAATTAGTATGCAATATCAATATAAAAAAATTTATATTAAACCAATTTGAAATCGCAAAAATAAATTATATAGTATAAAATAATTTTACATTATTATTAATCACAATATATTATATAATAAATTTATTGACTTTTATAATAAATATATTAAAATACATACCAAGAACATTTTTTGATTAATTGATAATATTCTAAAATTATTTTATATTATCAATGATTATTAAATTATTAAACTGTTTAATATCAGTATAACTTTCTTAAGATACTCATTGTAATTAAAAGTAAACAAAATCAAAAAAGAATTTATTAACTTTTTAATTAATTAATGTTTTTAAGACAGGTATAACTTATTAATAGAGTTTCTTTTTGTTTTACGTGGTTACAATTTTGCGAAACATTATCTTAAAACTAATAATTAAGAAATTATTAAATAAAACTTTATTAAAGATATAGTAAAAATTTATATTGATAACATGAAAAAGTTACACTTCCTGATATTTTTTCCCTCTTCTCATTAAGTTTCCTTCTATTGGTAAGTTTCATAAGGATTAGGCGATATATATTTCCTGTCATATGCGAATATATTATAATTTAATTTTTATTCAATTGTTTTTTTATATATTGTTATTTTACTATATGAGAACATAACAAAGGAAATGAAACTTCTAGTAATTAATAAGAGTTAGTTCAACTCACATTCTCACAACTTGAGTATGGATCTAAATTCGCTCATAATTTTTTAAAATAAATTAATAAACATTTGACTGATACGTACTAATCAATAGTACAAAATAATTCTGCACCTAGTTTATGAATAAATATAAATTACTATTTCTCAAAAGTATAAATATTAAATGAACTCGATTTAATGTATCCATTTTACTCGTTCATGTTGATGTAAACATGAAGAGTTCAGTGTATCCATTTTTTTTTAAAGTGAAAAAATATTTATTAATAATATCACCTTTTTTAAGTAAACATCGACTATGAAATTTCATTAATAATCAAGAAATTAACACAAGTTGGAACAGTATCAAAGGTATGGTTATAAACATAAAATTTTGATGCCATTGTCAAAGTATGGGTAACATGATTTGCATCAAGCTTGAAACAATTCAATATTTTTTGTCCTTCTAAATTATTGTTGGCTCTATTATAAATTAAAATATATTTGTTGTCGATTGACTCATTGACTAGTTCTTAATCGTTTAATAGACAAATATACAATCTAAGCACTAAGTCTTTTCTCATGATGTTCAAAGTGATTTGAGAGCTATGAACTTTACAAGAATATACAAAAATCTTTTTACAAGAACAATTTGAATGTTCGTGCGTAGGTTCGCAACCTAATTCTTCAAAGCTTTTTACAATAATTGTTCACTTGAGCTTGCATTAGAAGCTGACGATCATTAGAGCATTTAATGCTTGCATTAAAGACACATCCTTCTTCATCCTGGAAATAACAGGAAATCACTTCCTTGGGTCAAAGCAGGTTTCTCATAGTAGAGCGCATCTTTTGATGATGTTTGACAAACTCACATAACTTGAACTTCATTTTTTTTCATGGGATTCGACATGTCCTAGGAGAATATCTTATAAGATAGTTCCTGCAAAATGAATCTCAAATACAATATTAAATAAAGTCTTAAATGTTTTCTTTAATGTTGTTTCAGATCATGGATTAAACCTGCTTTCGTCTCAAACACAATATCATGAAACATAGTCTGATATCGCTTAAGATATTTTTTTAACCTTTATATCTATTTGCATCTAATAATGAAATTAAGAATTTTAATTCATCTTAAAAAACAAATGTTTTTTGACATAACAAAGTTGTTCCAACTAATGAAGAATGAGGAATGAGTCGTGTTGATGGAGACGACTTACACCATTGTGTCAACCCTATAGGTTATTATGATGCCTACATCTTTTGAAGCAATGATGTGTACTTAAAAGTATTTTTTTATTTTTTTTTAAATTCGATTAAAAACATTTTAGGATATAATATAAGATGATTAGGAAAGACAAGTTTGTAAAAAAAAATTGAAAGTAAAAATATAATTAAAATAATTGATCTAAAAATTAAAATTACAAGTGCTTAAAATTAATAAAAAGTAAAATTATAAATACTTCACAAAAATGATCAATAAAACAAAAATTGACATTTATATAAAAATATCAGATAAAATTTATATAAAAAAATATTTCAACTACTTCAATAGATACTTTTATCAGATACTTAATAAGTTATGTGAATGTATGAATACATGATTTTGATGATGCCAAAGAATAACCAAACTAGGTTGCTTTCAAGATTACTTCAACAAGCATTCAAAGGTTAAGCATTGCTTCAAGATTAATATAAAGTTTCTTCAACAAACAAGCATTGCTTCAAGATTAATATAAAGTTTCTTCAACAAACAAGCATTGCTTCAAGATTAATTCAAGATCAAGCTTTTGCCTCAAAACAAGTGTTTCCAAGAGATCAAGGCTCTGGTAATCGATTATCAAGCAGTGTAATCGATTACCAAAAGACAATTTTGAAAATAAGCTTTTAAAAAGGGTTTTGAATTTGAATTTTGAATAATGTAATCGATTACCAGATGTTTGTAATCAATTATCAACAATGACACTTCAGAAAACACTTTGAAAAGTCATGACCTTTCAAAATATAACTGTGTAATCTATTACCAGAAACTTGTAACCGATTACTAGTGAAGAATTTCAAAAAAAGCTTTTTGAAAAGACACATCTCTTCAAATCATTTTGAAAAGGCACGAAGGGCCTATATATGTGTGTGTCTGACTTCAAAAAGCAAGAGAGAGATACTCTAAGAGAACTTAATTGCCAAATGCTCTCTTAAAAACTCTTGGGCAAACACTTGCAAATCTATTGAGAATTCATCCAAGAACTTCAAATTGTATTATCATCTCTAAAAGAGAGAAATTCCTCTAGGATCTTCAATTTGTATCATCCACTCTAAAGGAGAGAAATCTTTCTGTTCATCTCAGAAATTCAGTTGTAATCAAGAGATTGGTTGTCTCTTGGATTGTGAGAATTGTAATCAAGAGACGAGTTATCTCTTGGAGAATCTTAAACACAAGGGTGAGGATCCCAAGGTGTTTTCAAAGTCTGTAAAGGATTTACATAGATAGTGGAAAATATCAAGTGGGTTGCTTGAGGACTGGACGTAGTGACGAGGACACAACTAAGGGCAAGGACCATGAAGCACTTGAAGGGCACATGACCAGAGGCAAACTTAAATAGGCCCAACACAGTGATGAGGACACAACTAAGGGCAAGGACCATGAAGCACTTGAAGGGCCCATGACCAGAGGCAGACTTAAACAGACCCAACACGTAATAGAGACAAGGCTAGTCATTTGTATAGCTGCCATTGATGATGATTGAAGGTCCATGTTTCCATAATTTTTTATTTTATTTTATTATTTAATTATTGCAATTAAGGGACTTTATTTGGTTTTAGGGTTTGGTGGTTGTGGCTGAAACCTATGCCTTTTCAGCTGCCCCTGTTTATTTCGTTTTTAGGGTTTGGTGGACTATATATATTTTTGTAAAAAATGAATGAAGGGACTTTTGGCATTCTTTTCAAATACGTGAGAAAGTTTCTCTCAGGGTTCCTGTTGAACCAAATTCTGACTTATCAAGGTTGATTCATTGTGGCGTCATCGTGACTTATCTTCCATCTCTGGAAGTGGCGTCCCTCTCCATCAACATTCCTCTATCAAACATTCCGCCCCGTAAGGTTCACATCATGTAGGCACGGGAAGTGGCCAAACCAGTATAAATCAAGTTTATATTTCTCTCTTCCCTTATCTTATTTATTTTATTGCAACCAATTTTGTCTTTCACGTTTAAAGAAAATTATTAAATTGATTGTTGCTTCTTCTTTTGCATTCTAAGCCTATCATTTAAAAGAGGGTTAAAGTTTGTTAGTGGGAAAATTTTGAAACTTAATTTACCCCCCGCCCTCTTAAGTTATTGAGGTCACTTGTCCAACAAGTTAGTTTAACAACTTTTAATTATCAATTACAATCTATCATTTATCAGTTAGTTTTCCAGCTTTTAATTAGTTTTGTAGCTAGTTTTACCAAATGCTTGACAAAACTAACTAAAAAGCTAGCTGAAAACTGAAAAACTAGATAGTATCTAAACATGGCCTTAATCCTTTGTGTTTTTTTATTACGTTTAGTTGGATCCTTTATTTTTTTTAAAATAAATCAATTTAGTCCTTTATATTTCCAAAGTGAATCAAAATTATCCTTCAAATAGTATAATTGTCATTTTTCAATTTTTGAACACAATTTTAAACTCTTTTTTACTAATTCAATAGGTGAAACTTATCCCATTAGATTTACTTATATAAAAACTATGGAATCCAACTAATGTTTGAACCATGTAGGGTCATAATCATGGACAAAATCACATGAAAAATGAGTTTAACATGCAATGGGAAAATAATATGACATTATGGGTCTGCTTGATTTACTTAAAAGATAAGACAGATAGAACAACACTGGATAAGTAGGTTACATGATAACTTTCTATATTGTATGTTGTTTGGTGGTCAATGCATAACACAAGTAATTTTGTGTTGTATCTTGTTTGATGTGCTTATGCATTGGACAAAATAATATAAATTTTACTATAAAATCCTAGGTGTATTAGCATCACCTTGACAGTGCAACAAAGGAGAGGCACCTCCATAGAGGAGACGCAACCCTTGATGCCACCGAGTGCAGGGCTTGGCAGTGCGTGGCCACCATAGGGTCACAGAGATGGCGACGCGATGCAGCCTCGTTGGAGTTGGCCAAAAGAAAAAAAACATAGCGAGAAGGAGGAAGATGACAATGAGAAAATTTGAATAAATTAAGAATGAAAAGAAAGAAATAATGAGCAAAGAGAGAACAACAACAGTCCATATGGCCATCGGCGATGGCCAAGGTACTACGTTTGGAGCGGGAGGTTTAGAGAAGGAGGCGCATTTGAAAAAAAAGGTGTGGGATAATGAAAAGTCAGAAAATAGGGATAGTATTATATTTTTACTTTTGTTAGACACTACAAAAAGTTGTACAGGGTTTAGTGAGTTACAAGTTTTTGAGTATTTGTCCAATCCATCATTCTTTATTTTGTACTATCCCTCAATCATTTTTTAAATCAAACGTTGGATAAATATTTTAGCGAATCAAATGCACCTTATATTTTTTAATTTTTCTATTAGCCGTTGGTTCGCTTATTATGTTAATTTTGTCATGTTTATGAACCTTTTTGTTTCAAGCATTAGTTGGATTCTATTGTTTTCATGTACTTGAATCTAATGAGATAAGTTTCACATCTTAAATAAATAAAAAAATTCAAAATCGTGTCCAAAATAAACAATAATTATGGTTTCAAAATGACCATTTTGACTCACTTAAAAAACATAAAGAACTAATTGAACTTTTTTAATAGATGAGAGACCATGATAATATATAAAATATAAACAACTAAAACTACATTTTAGTCTATTTTTAATAGAAAAGTGTATCCATATAAAAAAAGAAACTACACAATAAGAAAATAAAAGGAGAGCAATGAAATTACAATAAGTATAGAAAAATAAAGATAAATATACCATTGAAAAACATAAAGAAGGAAAAAGCATCAAATTTTTAACAATTATTTTATGAGAACACTCTCTATGTCAATAGTCTCAACCTTCTCATCATCCTTTCCATCAAGGCAGACCACACCCTCTACGTCGCCTCCATCCTTCTCTCCAGCTACCTCCCCCATATCAAGTCATGGACCTTCGTCATCACACGCTCTGACTCCTCCCCCGTCAAGCTCAAACTCTTCACAGGCTCTTAAACAACCACATGGTTGTCACATCGCTTGGAAGGAAAAAGAAAAATAAGGAGAGAAAGAAAGGAATGGATCATTGGAAATATCCTTTTAAGGTGGTCGGCAGTGTTCCAAGAGGAGGAGAAGGAAAGAAAGAGCATAGGGGAAGAAAGAAGGGATAAAAAATGAAATGGAAAAATTAGCCCATTGACATTTTGATGACAAATTAGTTCATCGACATTTTGATAAAGGTCACATGAGCAAACATTTTCGTCCCAACACGCCATATAGGTGGATCCATTAACATTAAAGGAGTAAAGTTAACAGAGGCACAAATTTGCCACACTTTTTACACTTTCAAGGATTACATTTGATTTTTCATCTTTCAAACATGAATTTGTCATCGCCCATCACTTTCAAGAACAAAAATGACTATTTATCCTTCCAATAATAAATGAAACTTTGAATTAATCAAAAAGTTACTCAACCCCATTATATACACAAAGTCGTTTTTCCATTCAGGAACATTCCAAAGAAAAATTTATTTTCCACTTCCACCTTCAAAAGCAACCACACCATTTTCACATTCCATATGTTGCTAGCTTCTTCTTCCTTTCCGAGACTTCACCAATACTATCTCACTAAGGCATGGAAAACCCTTGCCTTTCCACCCATCAAACCCACCAAACTCCTTTCACTTTTTCTCAAAACTGGCCTTGCCCTATGCAAATGCTTTATCATCTCCCTCTTCTTTTACTTCTCTCTTTTTCTCTTCTATAATAATTACCACACGCCATTCCAACACTCTACCATTTCATAATCTCACAAGGTTCATTCACCTTTGAAAAAAAAATGAACCAACCAATATCTCCTACATTGTGTTTGGCATCATCGGTTCTGCCAAGTCTTGGCAGGACAACCAACACTACATTGAAGTGTGGTGGTAGCCGAATGTCACCAAAGGCTTTATGTGGCTGGAAAAGGAACTTTCAGTTTCATTCAAAGAGATGTGGCCGGAGTCCTTACCATATAAAGTCTCCGGTGACACCTCATTGTTCATGCACACGCATGAGGTAGGGTTGCGACCAACAATTCGTTTGGCACAAATTCTAAAGGAGACTTTCCAACTAGGGCTAGAAAACATGAGGTGGCTCGTGATGGGAGACGATGACACTGTGTTTTTCACGGAGAACCTAGTTACCATGCTTGCAAAATACGATCACAATGAAATTTATTATATTGGAGACAACTCGGAGAGCATGGAACAAAATGCGGCACTCACCTATGACATGGCTTTTGGTGGTGGTGGGTTTTCCATCACGTATGTTACATTTTTCTATCTCAAAAGGTTGTCATAAGATTTTGTTTTTTTTTCTGTCCAACGAGAATTGAATTGAACACGGTATTAGGAATTTAGAGCACTCACTGATCAACTAATTGAGCTAAACCCCCTTGGTAAGGTGACCTACATTTTATCATTTATATTTTTTGCAATATTTGTTTGGAATAAATAATATTTACACAAATAATTAGGTATTATTAATTAATTTTAGTAGTTCAGGATTGTTTTGATACAAGCAAATTAATCACTTCAAAGATGATCAATGTTCAAGCTGTTGCTCATCGCATGTTCATTTGGTAAACGTTAATTTTGAAACTATTTAAAGTTCAAAATATTATTCAGGGATTAAAAGCTATGTTTCTTTTACTATATTTATTAAAAAATATTATTTTTTGAAATATCATAACAATTTAATTTTCATGCACGATCAACATAAATATTTTTTTCACCGACAATTAATTAAAAATCATGGTATAAGACTTTTAAAATAATTATTGTAACATTGAGTAAATTTATCATTCTTGATAATTTGTGATTGAGTGACAATCAAAAAAATATCTATAATGAGTACAATTAAATTAAATTCTTACATTAATTATATAAATTACCATTAGATTTTAAAATAATGTTTCTTGAAAAACCTGGAAAATTTTGTATAAAAATTAGTGTTTTTTTAGGATAAAAATTATGATGTTAAGTTTAAACAAATGGTTCTTAAATCAATATAAGATTTTAATTTCATACGTTGTTAATGTTAAAAGTTTTAATATGTCAACTAATTAAAAAATATAGTTGATATAATTTTTAAAATGATTATTATAAAAAATTAATAAATTTATCATACATAATAATTAGATAAAAATAGTAAAATTATTTACACCATTAATACATGCACTATTTATTCTTATTCTTCATGTAATAATTTCCTAGAATCTAATTTTATATTTGTAAAATTTCTTAAATCAAAATGACGATATAATTTGATGAAAAATTGCACATTGATTACATGTATTTACACGAATGATGTTGTGATCCTATGTCATGTCTTTCCAACATCCCTCAAGGGGGCGCCATTGACCTAGTATGGTGGACTCCCACCAAGATCCATAGACAGCTTCGACACCCTCTTCGAATGCTTCAGTGTGCAATACACAACCTGTCTCATCGCATGACCTCTGCCGCCTTGCTCAATTTGTGACAAGCAAACGACGAGTCTCTCAGAAAATTCATAGACAAATTTGACCATTCGGTCTCATCACATTCCATGCTCCTCGCCTTACGGTTCGGCAAGTTCATGGACAATCTGTGCAAAACCCCCCTAGTAGCATAGACGAGTTGCAGGAACGAGCCATGGGCTACATACAGATGGAAGAAATGTCCAGATTCATGAACAAAGTTATACAAGCTGGACATAAGTGCGACAAGTGAGAAGGAAGCATCAAGACTGACTCACACAAGTCACAAGCCAGACATGCACTAAGCTCTCCCAAAAGAAACTAGGTACGAGCATTACACACCCTTGACGGTCAATCACACTACAATTTTGGAGGAAGCTTTCAACTTGGAGGTACCCATCAGACTACCCTCGACGAAACCTGCCAGGTCGGGGTTAGAGCGACCAAATACTGCGTGTACCATCGTGGTATCAGTCATAATACAGAAGACTGTTGGGCCCTAATGGACAAGATAGAAGAGCTTATATAGGCTAGGTACTTAGCCCAGTTTGTTAAAAGGCTGGACGACCACCAAGCAGAAGCAAGACCTGAAGGACACCAAGAGGAGTAACATGGGAATCAGGATATAGACAGAAGAAGAGATAGTGTGGCAGAGGCACGAGCGACAATCTCCACAAGAACAAGAACCCACCCAACTAATTAGAGGTGTAATCAACACCATTGTGGGTGGATTTTCCTACAGAGGGCAGTCTAGTCAATCCCACAAACACCATCTTCACACCATTCGAGACATCGACATCAACTTTTTCGGTGCACCATCACAACGAAGTCTCCCTCCTATCACTTTCACGGATAGGGACTTCAAGGGTATCAACCCATCAACCAGGACGACCCCATGGATGTCCATCATCATCGCAAACTTCATGGTGTCCAAGGTACTCATCGACCAGGGAAACTCCACTGAAATCCTATATTGGAAAACTTTCCAAAGGCTCAAAGTCTCGCCTAACACTGTTCACCCTTACTCCGGTCCACTCCTTGGCTTCGTAGGCAAAATAGTAGAGACAAAAAATACATTGACCTAATGGCCACTTTCGGTCCATCCTAGCTCTACAGGAGCATCACAATAAGATACATCGTATTTTGCTTTGATTAGCATGAAGACACTTAACGAGCTTGGAACCATAGTCTCCACACTACATCTGAAAATGAAATTCTCCACCCTGACCAAGGAGATTGTGAACGACAAGGTAGATCAAAAGCAAGCATAGCATTGCTAGTAGAGAGCCTGAAGGTGATACCCTATCCTCCTACTAGGGAGCTTGCCAAGCCTCATCCTACAGCAGCCGAAGGTACCCAAGTCATGAGTGTGGATGAAGGGCCTTCAATCCGAGCCCTTACCATCTACCGAGAAAGCCCAAACGATGAATTTGATATAGATCCACACAACGACACTTCTGAAAGAGGCCTAAAGGCCATCGAAGAGCTCGCTAGGCTGTAGCTCAAACCCAAACTCTGGCAGTGTATGCAGCTTAGTAGGAATCTCACCAACCATAAGCATAAACACAATGCTAATGTCCTACACAAGAATGCATGCCTGTTCGCTTGGCAGCCATCTGACATGCTGGGAATCCATCCCTGCATTATCTGTAATAACCTCGCCATCTGTCCTTAGCCCAACCCGGTATCATAGAAGAAAAGGAAGATGGGAGAAGAACGACACAAAGCTATTAGAGAAGAAGCGAACAAACTCCTCAATGCCAACTTCATCAGAAAAGTTAG
This sequence comes from Glycine max, assembly GCF_000004515.6. NCBI lineage: Eukaryota > Viridiplantae > Streptophyta > Magnoliopsida > Fabales > Fabaceae > Glycine > Glycine max. The sequence goes on along the minus strand of NC_016090.4, from coordinate 14,754,914 downwards.
ATATTCCATTGAGCTCGCCAATGTCATCATGGCAAAAAAGGCCAACAACAAATGGTGAATGTGCACCGACTATACTAATCTGAATATGGCGTGCCCCAAAGATGCATACCCTTTGCCCAGCATTGACAAGCTAGTCGATGGAGCGTCCGGGTTCCAGGTGCTAAGCTTCCTGGACGCTTACTTCGGATGCAACCAGATCAGGATGCATGCTCAAGACGTGGAGAAAACGTCATTTATCATTGAAGATGCCAACTTTTTCTATAGGGTCATGCCCTTCAGCCTCAAAAATGCAGGTGCTACATACCAGAGATTGATGGACCAAATTTTCAAGCAATAGATTAGATGAAACGTCGAGGTCTAGGTCAATGACATGGTTGTCAAATCTCAAAGCATAGCCCAACACGTGGCAGACCTGGAAGAGGTCTTTGAAAAGCTCCGCAAATACGACATGCGCCTCAACTAAAAAAAATGTACTTTCAGGGTTGGCAGAGACAAGTTCTTGGGTTTTATGATCACACATTAGGGAATACAAGCCAACCCCGACAAATGCATTACTATTTTGGAGATGCACAGTTCTACTAATGTCCAGGAAGTCCAAAAGCTGAATGGAAGACTAGCATCCCTATCCAGGTTTCTCCCCAAGCTCGCTGAAAATGCGAAACCATTCTACAAATTGCTCTAGAAAATTGATCCTTTCATGTGGGACAAAACCTACAAACAAGCCATGTTAGCCTTCAAGAAGACTATCACTACACTGTTGGTCCTGAGTCAACCTTGGCCAAGAGTACCCCTACACTTATATCTTTTAGTAGCTGACGAAGTCGTTTGCTCAACCCTTGTACAAGAGGAAGGAAAGCACTATCTCACTATCTATTTCACTAGTCATATACTTCATGACGCCGAGAAGTGCTACCAAATGATAGAAAAGGTGGTGCTAGCACTCATTACCTCGGCCCGACGACTCAGGCCTTACTTTCAGAGTCATCAAGTGGTAGTCAAAACAAACTACCCCGTCAAGCAGGTTTTGCGAAAGCTTGAAATAGTAGGGAAAATGGTGGTATAGTTTGTAGAACTTTTAGAGTTCGATATCCAGTACGAACCCCGCGATCCCATGAAGACACAGTTCATTGCAGAATTTGCCAGGAACGACCAAACCACCTCAGACTAGTAGAGCCTTTACGTTGAGGTGCGTCCAATATGAAGGGAAGTAGGGCAGGAATCATCCTTGAAGGCCCCAACAATGTCACCCTAGAGCAAGCCCTCAAACCCAACTTCAAAGCCTCAAACAATCAGGCCAAGTATGAGGCACTCATTGCAGGTCTAAAACTAGAAAGAGAAGACGAGGCCAAGAAGCTACGATGCTATGCTGGCTCGCAGCTTGTCCAGGGACAAGTTGCCAACAGATACTAGACCAAGGAGACAATACTGCCCAAGTACTACCACATTGCCAAAACTCTCATGGACAATTTTGAATGCTTTGAAATGTAATGTAGTTCCATGTAGAGCTTGTAGGCCTTGGATCTTCTTCATCAATGGAATCCTTTACTTCTTGAAGATCAAAGGCAGCGGGATGAAGAAGGAGAAAAGGTGATTGGAGATGCCATTTCAAGGAGAAGAAGATTCAAGTACAAGCTCACCACCATAGGAAGCCATGGATAAGAGCTTAAAGGTAGGAGAAGATGAGTGGGGGGAGAGGGAGAGATGGGAACGAAATTTGAGAGGGAAAATGAGGTCTGAACTTTGAAATCTAATTTCTCAAATGATCAAAGTAGAAAAAAAATACACACACAAGGTTTCCATTTATAGCCTAAGTGTCACACAAAATTGGAAGGAAATTTGAATTTCTATTCAAATTTCACTTGAATTTGAATTTTTGGAGCCAAATTTGGAGCCAAAATTTCACTAATTATGATTAGTGAATTTGAGCTATGGTTCAGCCCACTAATCCAATATCAAGTCCAATATTTTTCACTAAGTGTGCTTAGGTGTCATGAGGCATGTAATGCATGAAGGACATGCACAAAGTGTGACTATATGATGTGGCAATGGGGTATAGCAAGCAAATGCTCCCCTCCCCCTTAGGTTGGTTTGAAATTGAATTTGATTGGGCTTCTCCCGATTCAATTAAGTTTATCTCCAACACACACATGAAATAGTGCACTTAATGCATGTGAAATCACAAAATTACCCCTAATATAAAAACTAGTCTAGGTGCCCTAAAATACAAGGGCTGAAAAATCCTACATTACTAGGGTACCCTCCCTACACTATGGAGCCCTAAATACAAGGCCCAAAAATAATGAAACCCTAATCTAATATGTACAAAGATAAGTGGGCTCATACTTAGCCTATGGGCCCAAAATCTATACTAAGGCTCATGAGAACCTTAGGTCTTTCTCTTGCATCTCTAGCTCAATCTTCTTGGAGTCTTCTATCTAATGCCCTTGGGGGTAGGATTGCATCATCCCCTCCCCCTTGAGAAGGATTTGACCTCAAATCTATTGGTTCTCGAAACTCTAGGCTTTTCCCTCAAAACCTATAAAAAGAATAAAAACATATATATTAGTGGTGTTGGATATGTTAGAGTAGGATAAGGTCTGAAAACCCCTTTTCTGGGCATCTTCCCATGAGGGAACATGGTTCCTCACCAACTCGATGAGTGGTGCTACAAGTATAGAAAAATATGGGAAAAACCTTTTGTAAAAGTTTGTTAAGTCATGGAAGCCCCAAATTTCCTTTATACTTGGTGGAGTAGGCCACCCAGGAATGACCTTTATTCTCTTAGGTTCCGCGGGAACCCCTTGATCACTGTTTAAAAAATTAAGGAAAGTAATGCAATAAAACATACCTTTTTATGTATTTTCATGTTGATTACTCCTACCAAAAAAGTACGACAAACCTAAGGTGTCCCATATAAGCACCTAGGTTTGTATTGAAACCAAAAATAAGAACAAACCTACCTAATGAGTCCTTAAGTACACGAATAATGAAGATTTTGGGTGCATGGATGATTTTACAAAAGAGGGTTGCACCACTCGACACATTCATCATACCACCTATCTTAGGGATTTGGTGCCTAATAACACCTATTTTGGGCACCAACAAAGCACAAGAATTTAAGCTCTTACGAACCAAACCCTCATCCAACAACTCTTTTACTTGAGGAATAACCTCAAGCTCAAGAGGTGTGGCAGTGCTAACAAGTGTCCTTTTACAAAGGAGAAGATGTGGAGGTTGTCTAAGAAGGGACGTTTCTTTAATGTTTGTCTTTATTGCAAAATGACTTTCCTTCTTAGCTAACCTCTAGGAGGAGACACTTACCTCCTTACACTCTTCATTAACCATTAAAAGTTGTCTTTCTTTTCTTTTTCAATTCTTTTCCTCATCTATTTGAGTTTTATTTGTATTTGATCCCCAACCACTTGTGAAGGTGTCAAAGGAACAAGTTTGAACTTTTTGCTTCCATGGGTGAGGGTTATTTCATTGGTGAGACCATTGTGGATTGCTTTCTTGTCAAATTTCCATGGTCTACCTAACAAAATGTTCCCTGATTCCATAGGGATTATATCATATAAAACTTTATCACAATATTCTCCTATAGAAAATGGTATCTTTACTTGTTGATTGACTATCATTTCCCCTTGCTCATTGAGCCATTGAAGCTTGTAAGGCTTTGGGTGGGAAATGATAGTGAGACTCAATTTGGATACCAACCTTGTGCTAGAACAATTGCAGCAAGACCCACTATTCACAATGAGAGAAAAAATTTTGTTTAAAACCTTGCATCTTGTATGAAAGATGTTCTCTCTTTGGGTTTGGGTTAGGTCACAAGATTGACTCCCGAGAAGCCTTCTCAACATTAGAAGATCACCTTCTTCATAGGGGTAAACCTCTTCAAGATTCTCATCATCCATATTTAAACTATTTAGGAACCTAGAAATGCTTGTTTTTTCCTCCTCCCTAAGTCCAACTCTTAAAAGGAGTGGTTCCATTTGTTGCCTATATTCTTTGACACTCATACTCCCTTGTCTAAGCCTTCAAAGCTTGTCCATAAGCTTAATTTCATAGTAGGAGGGAATGCGCCTTTTCCTAAGGGCACTCTTAAGATCATTCCAATACTCTATTGGAGGATCTCCATGAATCCTTCTTTCCCTAACAAGGGAAGTCCACCAATAGAGGTCATATCCTTGGAAGCTAAGGGTAGCCAATGAAACTTTTCTCTCTTCACTAATATGATGACAAGCAAAGAGTTGTTCAACCTTCATTTCTTAATCTAGGTAGGCCTCAACATTATCTTTTCCATGGAAATATGGGAGACTAATGTTAACCTCTTGAGGCCTTCTATCCTTTTCTCTTCTTTGGGAGAGATGTTTAGTATGTGACCTATGCTGCCCTCTACAAATAGTTGTCAAGTTCTTCACTTAAACTCTTGCAAAAGTCATGACTACTATAGGAGACATGTTTTTCTCTTTTCATTTCTTTCATTATTTTTCTTCTTTCTTCCTCTCATATTTTTTCTCTTTCATCTTGACTTATTTCTTTCACTCATCTTTTTCCTTTTTCTTTTCTCTCTTGTTTTTATTTCCACAATTTAAGGGATCTCAACACATCTAATATCATATACAAGGGGTCCTTAGAAGTAGAACCCTCACCATTAACACTAGATGAAGAATGAAGACTCATGTTGGTTCCTAAGTTGTGGTTCTTTCTTGTTGGGGGTCTGAAAAAAAAGGTAAAAGAAACTATGGTTGAAACTAGCCAAAATAAACACTAAAAGAGGTGTGAAAGATAAGGTAAAAACTAATTGGTAAAAAGCAAGCTATCTAGGCGGTTTGATAATGAAAGGTAAAGGAAATTTAAAGCAAGCTTGACGGTTTCCTATGTGAAGGCTTGGATGACCCTTTAGTGGTCCCAACTGGCTCTTCACTTAGTCTACACGGTTTACACTAACCTATTACACACAAATAGAGGTTTGAGTGGTCTCTTGGAGACTCCCTATACACCCCTGAAGAATGTCCAAATACAAGGAATTGTAATAGAGAAAACTCAGCACTCAATTGTTCTACTACTACAAAATTTAACAATGCAATTAAGGTCTTCAAATTTGTCTTCAATGCTTGTTTGTTTTCTCAAGTGTTTCACTCAAAATTTGGTGAGGCTTTGGTTGCTTCGAATCCAATGGTGCTCTTAGGATGGTTAACCTCCATGACTAAGAAATCTTCCTTCAAGCAATGCACTAATTTCCTCTTCCAATCCTTATTGTAGGCAGCACTTAAACAAAAAAAAAAAAAAAAGAAAAGAAGACGACAAGCAAAAAACCAAAAGATGAATGAAAGCCTAACCAAAAGGAAATTTAACATGGCATTAATTCAATGAGATTCAAGGAAAAATAAAGCAAAAGGACAACACCATAAGCCAAGATGGAACACAAAGGAAGTCCTAAAATGGCACTAGATTTGATTGACAAATTAAAAATAAGACTCAAAGAAAAATTCTAGTTATGTCAATTTGGAAACACTTCTAAAAGATGAAAAACTCCAAGAAGTCAAATAGGCTTGTAAAACAACTCAAAATAATGAAAATTTTTCAAGCAAATCAAACATACACATTTGTTTTTTATTTTTTGTTGTTGTTTTGGACGTGTATTTTGACGTTAATCTTTATCGCCTTTTCTTGCTCATTTGTTTTTGTAGAAGCAAATGTCTTTGGTGTTTTGATGATGATCATGATGATTTGATGCAAATGATGCAAATGGGCTTTTCAAGTTTAAATTCAAGACAATGATTCAAGAATACAAGCCACAACATCAAGATGATCACTAGTATTTTAGGAAGGGAATTCCTAATTGATATAGCAAAAGGTTTGGCCAAGTAATTTAAGTTAAAAAGTGTTTTTCAAGAGATTTACTCTCTGGTAATCGAATACCAGAGGATGTAATCGATTACCAGTGGCCAAAAATGATTTGCAACAGCTACAAAATATTTGAATTCAAATTTTAGACTGTGTAATCGATTACACAATATTGGTAATCGATTACCAACAGTTAATAAACGTTTTAATTCAAATTTTAAAAGCTGTAATCGATTACACAAATCCTGTAATCGATTACCAGACAAGATTTTCAGAAAAATATTTCTAAGAGTCACATCTTCTCAAATGGTTTTTAAATGACCACCAAAGGTCTATATATATGTGACGTAGAACACGAATTTGCTCAGAGTTTTTCAGAAAAATAATTGTTTATTCTCTCAAAGAGCAAAACCATTTTATCCTCTTAAGAATTCCTTGGCCAATCCACTTGCAATTCATTAAGGAATCATTTAAGTGCTCAGATTGTAAAATCTATCTCTTTCAAGAGAGATTCATTCTTCTACTCTTTCTAATTCTCTAAGGGATTAAGAGACCAAGGGTCTCTTGTTGTAAAAGAATTCTGAACACAAAGGAAGGATTGTCCTTGTGTGTTCAAAACTTGTAAAAGGAATTTACAAGATAATGGAACTCTCAAGCGGGTTGCTTGGGGACTGGACGTAGGCACAAGGGTGTGGCCGAATCAGTATAAATCCGAGTTTGCACTTTCTCTTCCCTTAAACTCTTTTATTTATTATTGTTTTATATTTATATTCAGATTGTTCTATTTGAATCAATATTTAAGAAGTTCATTGTTAAGGGAATTTGTAACTTGAATAGAAAGTGAAATAGAATTTTAATTGGGGAAATAGTTTGTAATATCTTAATTCAACCCCCCCCCCCTTCTTAAGATATCTGAGGCCACTTGTCTAACAGTTTTCGTTTTTGTTCATTCCTTTTCCATTATTTTCGTCTAGATGTCTATTTTATCTAGTTAAAATTTCAGCTCAAAACTCAAAGTATTCAAGCCATAGCAGAGTTAAGAAGACAATGTGCCAGAACTAACAGCAACCATAATTTCAACCTAGAAATCAAAAGTAGTGTTTATGTTGTTTAAGGCTTGGATAGTTACAATTTGTGTTTGCTTATGCTCAATTGCTTTGGATAACACAATTCAAGAGAGCTTAAGACTTATTTTTATTCACAAGTCCAGCCACAACACAGCACCACAACTAAATTTCTTAATAGGCATCATATAGGAAACTTAGAAAACAAGAAAAGTTCAACAACAAGACTACTTCTAGGAATTGATTTAGAACATGTTATGAACTAAATAACATGCATAAATTAGACTCAAAATTCAAATGATAGGCTAAAAATTGCAAGAATACATGAACAATTGTATCTAGAATTCAATCAACAATATCAAAATTCAGTACAAACTTAGAACATAATGTGACAATTATTATGACTAAACATGACTCTAAGACAACATGAATGAAGTGATTTACACTTAGATTTTTGTGTTTTCTTTTCTAATCAATATTTTTCAAGACAATTGAGATCTAAAGGTTTAGCACAAGAAGATTATGACTGAAAAATGATAGAATCCAAAATCAACACAAAAATGTGATTCAAGAGCATATTATAAAATTTGAACCACAAAAATGAAAGAACAAGTGTATATCAAAGATTTAATCGATTTATTTTTTTGAACATACTCTAAACAACAACAAACCACAAGAAAATGGAGGAGATACATGGAGAAGATGATGAAGAACAAGGAATTAAAGTGAATTGACCGAACAAAAGATGGAGGGAGTAAAAAAACATTACCTAGATGAAAATGCTTTGATACCAAATAATGTAGCTTCATGTAGAGCTTGTAGGCCTTGGATCTTCTTCATCAATGGAGTCCATTGCTTCTTCAAGATCAATGGAAGTAGAATGAGTCAAGTACAAGTTCACCATCATAGGAAGCCATGGATAAGAGTTTGAAGGTAGGAGAAGATGAGTGGGGGTGGGGGGGGGGGGAGGGAGAGATGGGAACAAAATTTGAGAGAGAGAAGAGGGAGAATGAGGTTTGAACTTTGAAGTCTAATTTCTCAAATGATCAATGTTAGAAAAAATGCACACACAAGGTTTCTATTTATAGCATAAGTGTCACACAAAATTAGAGAAAAATTTGAATTTCTATTCAAATTTCTCTTGAATTTGAATTTCTATTCAAATTTCTCTTGAATTGAATTTGAATTTTAACACACATATCAAATAGTGCACTAAATACATGTGAAATTACAAAACTACCCCTAATACAAAAACTAGTCTAGGTGCCCTAAAATACAAGGGCTACAAAATCCTACATTACTAGGATACCCTTCCTACACATGGAGCCCAAAATACAAGGCCCAAAACTAACAAAACCCTAATCTAATATGTACAAAGATAAGTGGGCTCATACTTAGCCCATGGGCCCAAAATCTACCCTAAGGCTCATGAGAATCCTAGGGCTTTCTCCTGCATCTTTGGCCCAATCTTCTTGGAGTCTTCTATCCAATGCCCTTGGGGGGTAGGATTGCATCAAAATGTACTACCCAGAGAGAGCAACACCAGAGGAGACCTACTCTCCAAGTTGGCCAACACTAAATAGACTGGACACCTCAAGAATGCCATCTAGGGGACACTTTAAACTTCCACCATAGACACTGAAGAAGTTATGGCCAGAGAATAGGAGGAACCAGACTAAATGACCCCCCTACATGAATTTCTTAATTCGAGGGGTGCTGCCATTACACAAGAATGAAGCTCGACACTTGAAACGAAAGGCCAGCTACTACGTCATCCTCGATGATGAGCTATTCAAGAGAGGGATGACAACTCCCTTGTGAAAATGCTTGAACAACCAACAGGCACATCATGTCATGAGAGAACTCCACGAATTAATTTGCGGTCTCCATATAGGGGGACATTCCCTTGCAACAAAGGTGCTGCGTGCTGGCTATTACTGGCCAACACTCAAGACAAACACCTTTGACTTCACAAAGAGATGCAGACGATGCCAAGAGTTTGTAGACATTCTACGCACCCCTCTTGACAATCTTCATAGTCTGAGCTCCCCTTGGCCCTTTTCCATGTGGGTAATGGATATACTGGAACCACTGCCCAAGGCCCCAGGAGTAGTCAAATATTTATTGGTCGTCATTGACTACTTCACTAAGTGGGTAGAAGTAAGACCACTATGGGAAATTATGGCAAGTGAGGTGGAGAAGTTCACCTGGAAACACCTCATATGCAGGTACGACCTCCCATACACCATTTTCACAGACAACGACACTCAATTCAAAGCTTAGACTTATGAAGACTTCTTGACCAGGCTAGGCGTCAAGCACCTTATCACCTCTATCGAACATCCTCAAACCAATGGCTAGGCAGAGGCAGCTAGCAAAGTCATCCTCAGGGCCCTATGTACTACACTCAATAAGTCTAAGGATCTATGAAAAGAGGAACTCCCTAGTATACTCTCGGCCTACCATTTCTCACCCTAGACAGCAACCAATGAAACTCCTCATCGACTCATATATGGCACGAACTCCATGATTCCCATTGAAGTCGAGGAACCATTGGCAAGGAGATTGTTGTTCCAACAACAACAAAATGAAGAAAACATGAGGGTAGAGCTCAAGACAATAGACGAAGTCTAAGACATGGCCAAGATCAGGGAAGAAGATACCAAACTATGAGCATCAAGAAGATACAATACAAAGGTTCAACCATAAGCCTTTCAACCTGGCGACCTCGTATGGCGAGTCTAAGGTGAAGCCAAAAAAGATCCCCGAGCGAGAAAGCTTGGTCCCAACTAGGAAGGCTGATTCAGGGTCATAGCAAGCCTAGACAACGAAGCATATAAACTACAATAATTGGATGGCAAAGCAATTCCAAGAACATGAGCACCACCCACTTGAAGTTTTACTTCAATTAACCTAATGCAAACCCAAATGTTGTATTCTTTTCGCTACTCAAGTCTTTTGTCCCAAAAAGAGAAAAATCAGGGTTTTGGCTTGAGAGGTTTTAACAAGGCACATATGGGATAACGAAGGGAATTTTTACTTAATCAAATACATTGAATAAAAGTTCTATATCCCTTCCCTTTCCTAATTTCTTGTGAAGACAGGTACGCCCAAAGTTGTAGCTCCAAGGCTCTTAAAAACCAAGGACCATCCTTGGTGAATTCCCCTTCTTCTAGCACCAAGTCTTCAGTACGTGTCACTTCACAAATGACATGTATGCAAGAGCATGCCATTATGTCTCTAATACGTGCCACCCACAGGGAGTGACACGTATGCAAAAGCATGACATTTTGTCTCCAATACGTGCCACTTTATAAGTGCCATTTATGCAAGAGCACAACACCAAGTCTCCAGTACGTGTCACTTCGCAAGTGGCATGTATGCAAGAGCACGTCATTACGTCTCTGGTGCATGCCACCCATGACAAGTGACAGGTATGCAAGAGCACGACATTACGTCTCTAATGCATGCCACTTTATAAGTGTTGTATATGCAAGAGCACGACACCAATTTTCCAGTATGTGCCACTCCACGAGTGACACGTATGCAAGAGCACATCACCATGTCTCTAGTACGTGCCACTCTGTGAGTGATATGTATGCAAGAGCACAAAACTATGACTCGAGTACATGCCACTCCATGAATGACATGTATGCAAGACGACACATGTGCTGCACACACAAGGCTCGTCAAACCCAACCTCCACATTGATAAGTATCACAGGTTCACAAAATCCAACGCCTGTCCTTGGTAAGCCCCGTCGTAGCTCTATAGGCTTGTCAAAACCCAAGGCAAACATGTCCTCGGTCCAAGGCTCATTAAACCTAGGGTTCACCCTTGGTGAGCCTTTCTGTTGCTAAGTTCCATCTCCACAGGAACTCAAGGTATGCAAGGTCTACCCTTGACCATCTTTTTTATTCCTAACTTTTATCTATGCAGGAATACAAGTCTACAGGAATATAAAAAACTGAAGGTCTGCCCTTGGTACCAAAAACCCAAGGTCTACCCTTGGTGAACACTTTTACAAAACCCAAGGCACCCCTTGGTCTCCTCACTCACAACAATTATGACGACCGAAGTTGAAGGTCCAGGCTCCACAGGTCAAGATGACCTACCCCCAGACTGGTTGGCAAGACCTTCAACCAGGTGTCGATCATAGTTACTCCTTACAAGCATGAGAGGAGAAGCTCCACAAAATGAAAGGAAGTGCCATCACATAGACGACAATACCTTTAATCAAATTGAAATCAAACTTGAGACGATTTCATGTCATCTACTTTTCTATTTCACAAGACCACCAAAGTCTTGCCTCCACATTGATAAGGTCTTGCTTCCTACACCGTCAAAGATTTCACCTTCATCATGGTGGCTGAATCATACTACCACAAGTAACGGAGCATTGCACAAACAAAGGCAAACACACAAGACATACATAACATACACATATGACAAAATTCATCAACAAAAGAAAGCATGTGCATTGAAGAAAAATAACAATTGTCATAATTACAAGGCTTGTGCGGCCAAAATCCAACCATGAAGAAAAGAAGAAAATAAACAAAAGGTAGCCTAACTTGGGCATCATCGCCTCGCTCCTCAGCACCCCGCCCCTCATCAGCAGCCTCCTCCTCCACAACAATTTCTTCTTCATCAAGAAAAAAACCGTCATTCATGTCCTTGAAAGGGTAAAAAAGACCCAATTCAAGATCCTTGGCGAAGAACTTGGCCTACTTGATAGCCTTTTGAAACCTCTTTTCATGCTACTCCACAACCTCTTTCTTGTACATTGTCAACTCCTCTTCAAGCTCCTTGATGGCCTCCATCTCCTTGGTCGCCCGCAGCTCGGACTCCTTCAACCTGGACTCCAACTCCTTTAGCCGAACCTCTAAATCAACAACAACCTTGGTAAGCTTGCCCCTCTCCACTGCAATGCCTTCCACATTGTTAGTCAAGTCTTTTTTCTTTTCCTGGAAGCCCTTGTAGCGTGCGGACAGTTCATGATCGTCCAACCTTGTGCATGACAACTTGGCTAAGACACTACCAACCTTGGAAGACAGTTGGTGGTTTGACCTTACAGCTTCAGTGAAGGGGATGGTGGTTACCTACCTTAGGGCGCTCCTGTCTCCAAACCGCGTGAGCAATATCCCTTCATTTGGCCACCTCCATCTCCAAGGACGACACCTTGCGTAAAGCCTCTTGGCGTCGTTGTCCATTCTTCTTCAGAATTGCCAAACTTCTCTAGAGGAAGACTTTGGTGGAGTCCATAGCGTTCTACACCCAAGCTGACCGAATGAGGTTTCTATCAAAGGTTGACACAAAGCTAGCTGAGGTCTTCTACTTCGGTTTGTAATGTGTACCCCACAGTAAATCAACATCACTGGAAGTGTACAGGTGGTTCAAAGAGAAATAGGGATGAGAAGATGAGGAAGGCAACGCCGTTCAAGCAAATGGTTCACTGGACGAGTCCGCTCAAGCATGTAAAGCTTGCAAAACTAAGAAAAAGAGTCCAAGTTATGCATTGAGATAGAGACAAATGCCAGCGAAAAAGCTACCATTCTTAAGAAATTTAAAGAGTTGGAAAGCAAACCGAAAGATCTTCAAAAGGATCTGAAGGAGCTTAATGAACTTTACAATTATCAAAAGGAAGAAAGATATGATCTTTGGAGAGAGTGTGCACAAGCACACAAAGATTATGATGAACTCAAAGTGAGTAAAAACAATCTTTGGGTGATATGTGAGGAACACAAGAAATCGACATGTTTTCTGAAAAATGAGCTTCTAAAGCATCAAGAACTTAAAGGTTAACCTCAAGATGTTGTAAAACATCATGAGGAAATAAGAACCTTAAAGACTACATTATCCAAGTTTTTCAATGGAACAAACAATCTTAACAAGTTGTTAGGATATTGTAGAAGTTCTACTGATAAATCTAGAAATGGATATGAGAGGAAGGTATATGTTCATGATGAAGATACAATTGTATGCTATTTCTATGGAAAAACTGGACACATGACGTCCAGATGCAGGGATTGTTCTAAGAAGGGTTCACCCAACCCCTTAATGAGTAACACAAAAGAACCCAAAAAGATTTGGGTACCTAGGAAAAGAAATTTTCTTGTTATAGATAACCTTGATAGCATGAAACAAATGTCTGTCATGGTACCTAGACAGTGGCTGCTCACGACAAATGATGGGAGAAAAGTCTATGTTCCAATGCATGACTCCTTATCATGGTGGAACAGTCACTTTCAGAGGGAATCAAAAAGACATAATAACCGGCATGGGTAAGATTGGTATTCACCCTTATCCCTCTATTGATAATGTTTTGTTTGTTGAAGATCTTAATTATAATCTACTAAGCATATGTAAATTATGCAACAATGGATATGGTGTATCCTTCAACAGAGATAAGTGTGTCGTCTAGTGTGAGGATAGGTCTCCCTTATTTTTTGCAAAGACGAAAGGAAATCTCTACAAGATAAGACTAGGGGAACTCCCAAATAAAAAGGTTTCTTGCTTACTGTCTATCAAAGAAAATCACTGGTTGCGGCATAGAAAACTTAGCCATGCAAGTTGGAGGTTAATCTCCAAACTGCAAAAAAATAGGAGGTTTACCAAGTATGTTATATAAAGATGATTTACTTTGTGAGGCGTGTCAAAAGGAAAAATAGATTAAAAACTCTTTTACCAGTAAAAGCATAGTTTCCATCTATAGACCTCTCTAGCTATTACATCTTGATTTGTTTGGTCCTATCAGAACTGTGTCCACCAGCAGTAAGAGGTATCGACTTGTCATAGTGGATGACTACTCTAGACAAACATAGGTTATGTTCCTAAACCACAAGAATGAGTCTTTTGATGTCTTTTCTAAATTTTGTAAATGAGTTCAAAATAAAAAATGAGTATGCATTACTTCAATTAGAAGTGACCATGGGGGAGAGTTTGAAAATGAAATGTTCCAACTCTTCAATGTATTAAAGATTGCCTAATATGGCATTGTAAGCAGACTGCAACTTTACCACAATGAACCTAACGACAATGATTCTAGTTATTGGTGCATTCCTAAAGGTTACGTGCAATTTCACAAATCTTATGGGAATTATGTAGTGACCAGAGAAACCTATGAGATCCTCGTTATAGGAGAGCAACTTCAGCTATAAGATTCTGAGATTCCTAAAGAAATCATAAAACATTATATCCATAGAGCTGCCTATGTCAACTAGTAACCAATGTACCTCCTTGTTGTTTATAAAAGCCTTCACTAATAGGGGATCATCATGATTTCGAATGATCGACATGTCTATGTCTTTGTCATCAAAGATCAATCGAGGAGGCACTATTTTGATGGACTCATAATTTCTTCTGCCATGTGCAGCAGTCAAGACTTCTCTTGCATGTCTTTTCCGAGCATTATTTGAGGGACCTCCATTGGCAAACCCTCTTGCTATGGCATATATCACTTTATGCTCTCACTGAGGGGAATTTGGTCTTCCCTCAGGAGAATGCGGCTTATGTTTCAACTCAGATCCATAATGATGCATAGTTTGGACATGATTTTCCACTTCTCTCTTTGGTGTTCTATGTCGATACCTCAAAGATCGCTATATGGAATGTCCTTTTCTTTGGTACCAACTAGGACTTCTTGACCTTTCTCATTGCTCATCACTAGGTGGCCAATGATATCGAGGTCTAAAGTTTTCTCCCCGGCCTTGCACATATCTATCTAGATTTCCCCAATGAATGAGGGTTTTAATTGCATTTTTCAATTGAAAGCAATCGTCAATGTCATGTCTAGTTTCTCAATGATAGTGACAATATTTTGACTAATCTTTCCCAAAAATTACGATTCTTAGCAACTTATGAACTCCATGATCAGCATCCTTCAACACCACATTAATAATTTCATTTAGTATTCTTCCTCGAGATGCGCTCAAGGGAGTGTATTCATCGTATTTCAATCTAGCTTTGTAAGTAGATCTCTCATCTGACTTAGGCCATTTTCCATTTTTCATTTGTGCCACACCTTTTTGCATACTTTGATTTAATGCCATTTTCATTTTTTTTCCTCCAAAACATTTTCATACTTAATGTATTTTTCATCTTCTTTTAGGAATTCCTCTAAGGTGTTAGGTGTAATGCCCTGAAATTTCGATAATTGAAAATAGATGTTTAATGTTTTTCTTGTGTTATTTGATTACTTGATTAATTTGGATGAGTTAAGGTATTGTGTGAATTAGCTATGTGTGATATGCTTAATGTGGATGTTGAGTTATGTAGACTTTTTTTGACTTAGGTTGAAATTATGAGATTTCAAATTTTACTTAAACCTCTTTCACTAAAACCAAAATCCTGAACTCGTTAACCATTGGATCGCTTTCCCATTTGGACTGTAGGCTCGCAACCTAATTTTTCACATTCTGACCATTGCGATTTGCAATATAACATCTTGAGTATGAGATATGAAATTTTAACCGAAGCAGTAAAATTTGAGCTGGATCAGCTCGCCTAGACGAGCCAAATTTCACCTGGGCGAGTGTTGCAGGCTACAAATATGTCTAGCAGCGTAAAAGAGTCATTTCTTTCTCCTTTTCTTCCCCTAAACCCTCCCCCAACACCCCAACCTCATCTTCCACCACCATTAACCACCGATGACTGCCACGAGCTGCCTTTGCTTGCCGTCGGGCCACCGCATGGAGAATAATAGTTTAATCGGAGCGGAATCTTCAAAAGTCAACTCAAGAATTCGGTAGAGAACAAAGCCTCCAATCCTTCCTTCACGGTTTCTTCGAGGTAATCGTGATTTCTAACCCTTCCCCTTGTTAGTTTGAGCCTATCTTTGCATCTCTTCTGACTTGGGAACCATTATTGGATGTTTTTACACTTCCGTTGAAAAACCCTTGAAAAAGAGACGTTGTAAAAGTTGCCTTTTTATAAAATAGACTTTGTTTTTGTAACATTTGTTAAACCCTGATCACAGTGGCGTGATCAGAATTTCAAAATGACCTCTCTTTGATATGAATCTCAAAACACCCCTTTAGCCCCTTTTTAATTTGAATGGGCATTTGACCCCAAAAGTTAATATTTACCTTGTCTTTAAAATCTATACTAAATTATCTTTGATTTGGTATATAGAGCTCTGCATTTGGACGAACGGATGTGAAACTAAGAGATCTTAGAACAATGCCGCAAGGAACTAAAGAGAGATATAGATAGGTAAGGGAAGTTTATTGTTTGTTTACAACTTTTGATACCATAGTTGGGGTCAAGGAACCTAATTATGGGGATGTATGTCTGTCTTTGTGCATGCTGGTTTTCAAGAAAAACAGTGTTTTTAACTAATGGGATGCGATAGGTTTGTTATTGATGATTGAAATTGTCAATGATGTTGTTGTTGTATTGGTTGGAATTTTTGGGAAAAGTCTTACTTATAGAGAAGACTCTGCCCAAAACTTTATATTTGTTCTTTTATTGACTTCTTTATTAAATTTTAAATGGGCATAAGAGTTTGTTTTGAATACCATAGTTTTCCTCTTTAATTTAGAATTTTCCTTAAAAATATGAGTTTCGTGGTATTATAGATTGTTGTTGTATGAGGTTTATGTTGCCTGAAGACCTGAGGAATGTGAATCCTGGGCATGAATTTAAATGTATGTATGTGGAATGTGATTGCTTGTGATGTTGAGATAAGATGATGATGTTATTGTGATGATGTATGTTGTGTATGTACATGGGGCGTGTGGTGACCATGTTGGATATCCCTAGAGGGGGAAATAAAGTGTTTTAAAGAGTTTTAAGCATTCCTGGAGAGAGAAGGGGATGGCTTAGAATCTTTAATTATCCATGGTTAGTGCATTGATGATGTTCATGTTTCATACTTCATATTGCATGGAAATAGTACAAACTTTTTCAGCAAGTACTCGTAGTTTTTCATGAGCAAAAATACTTGTACTTGGGGGCATATCACTTGGTTTAGAACTTCCTTGAAACTTAGGTTGATCACCATAGGGGGGGGGAGTTGCTTGTGCACGATAGGGTGACCTCGACACTTACTGCCTAGTTTTCCTAAGTGAGAGTGTCATGTGGACACGCTTAGGCTATTTCTGGATAAATGGTACCACATAGCATTTTAGAGTTGATTCAAGTACATGCATCATTCTAAGCGTATATGATTTGAATTATGGAAAAGTTGATGACTAGTTTGTTAAGTGTAGTTGAACCGATGGGTTATTAAGAATGATTGAGGTCATTGTTATTGTTTTCTTGTTAATCATTGTCTTTTGGCGTTTGTTGATCTTTTATAATAAACTCACCTTTGCAATTTTTGTACTGTGTGATTGGTGTCTGTGATGATCTCGAAATTTCGTTCGTGGGAGCAGATTAGCAGCAGTAGGTGACTTGGAGGGAAGTCTTTTGTTGGAGCCGCCAAGCCGATGTGATAACATTGGAATTTATTTTGGGGGAGAGTTGTGTTTTGTTATGAACTCTTCCTTAGTTGGTTCCTTGAATTTTTTTTATTGGGCATGTAAGTCCCAAGTTTAGATATATGTAAAAAAATCTAAATTATTTTCTGACATTTGAAAGATGTGTAGTGGTGTATAATATATATATATATATATATATATATATATATATATATATATTTGTTCACGTGTTTGTGAGTTGTTTGATGAATGTACATCGTGAAAAATTTACTATCGTTTTCACAATCAAATTAATGGAGCTTTCACATAAAAATTTAAATGTCACATTTTATAGTAAGTGATATCGTAATGATGAGGCGGGTCGTTAGATTAGGTGGCATTTTGGAGATGGATATGAAGAAAGAAGATCTTCCTTCACACTATTGTCATACCCTAATTTCGTCCGGGGACAATCCATTGTTGGGATGCGACCCTCGTTTGACCACTTCGAGGTATTTGGCACCCATCGTTAGGCAATTTGTGAAGTTCTGAGACATGCCGGAAGCCAAAAGAAAAGTGTTGTAGCACAATCCGTGAAGTTCCGTGACATGCCGGAAATTAAAAGGAAGTGTTAGTGCGCAATCCGTAAAGTTCCGTAACGTTCCGGAAGGCAAAAAAGGGATGATTACGTAATCTGTAAGGTTCCGCAACATTACGAAAAGAAAACAAGTATCACTACGAAATTCATAAGTTTCCGTAACTTTACGGGAAAAGAATCACCAAAAAAAGGTAGGGGTGTATTTAGTAAAAATGGGGGTTCAAATAGAAACCAGGCCCACTTGGGCCTTCCAGGATGTTCCTCCAAAAGGCGGTTGCTTCTGGAGGAAGCAACCTAGCTCGCCTGGGCGAGCTGGGTGGCAAGCATCTCCTTCCTTTTCCTATAAATAGGGGAAGGAGGGAAGAACAAAAATGTTCAACCCTTCTGGTATCTGAGATTCACTTAAAATTAGTGAGAAAAATTGTTTCCGTGAAGAAAATTCAAGCCGAGGCGCTTCCGCAACGTTTTCGTGGGTGATTTCGCGAAGATTTTCAACCGTTCATTGACGTTCTTCGTTCGTTCTTCGGTCTTCAACCGGTAAGTTCCCCAAATCAAACTTTTCAATTCATTCTATGTATCCTTAGTGGTCCCCATTTGTTTCACGTGCTTTTATTTTCATTTCATTTACTTTCCGTACTCCCTTTTGACGTGTTTTAGTCATTTACTTAAGTCATTTTCTCCCTTAAATAAAAATAAAATAAATTTCCACCGATCTTTTGAATTGTAACATCCGTTAATTTCTGTTAAAATGAAATCCGACCGTTCGGTCATGCCGTGACCACGTTGGAAACCAAAAAAAGGTAAAATAATAATATAATAATAAAAAATATCTTTTAGTAAAATAAATAAAAAAAAATCAATCGAATATTTTTCTTTGGGATTTCTCTTTCTTAAATCGAATCGACTAATAACCAAAGTGAAACTAAGGCTAAAATCAATTCATAAACCAAACTTTTGTCATCGCCTAAAAAAGCCATTTTCAAAGGTCCAACACCTTGAAATGGTCTTTTCCGCTTTTATTGGTTAAGTGTAGATTTCTAAAAAGCCTAAAATCAATATGTAACTTTGTTACCTCTTTCAAAAATAAAGAAATCATTAATGGTCCAATGCCTTAATGTTTTCTCACTTTTCAAAAGAATCGAAAGATTGTCTAATGGTCCAACGCCTTAAATGATCTTTCTTTCAATAAAAACATATCTTGCAAAAAAGGATAAAAAGTAACTTAACCAAAAACGCTTTGTTCACAAAAGAACTACGTAGGTCTGATTTTCTCATCACAATTGAGGAATACGTAGGAGCAAAGGGAAACACCCTTGTCGACCACAAAAAGATAAAAACATAAAAAGGCATAAAAAAGACATAAGAACGTAAAAAAGGGAAAAGAATATAAATTGAAGTCATATTTGCACATTTGATTAAAGGCTGCCGTCTCTTGTGACGGATGCGTGGGGTGCTAATACCTTCCCCGTGCGTAAATACAACTCCCGAACCTTTTACTTAAAGCTCGTAGACCACATCTTTTCCGGTTTTTCTGACGTTTTCCTCAAATGAACGTTGGTGGCGACTCCACGCGTATTCCTTTCTTGGAAGACGCACTCGCGAGTCACGCGTCACCCTCCCGCCGAAGGGTAGGTTGCGACAGTTGGCGACTCCACTGGGACTATTTTTAGAGAGTTAGGCCATATAATCTTGTGCAATGTTTTTATCATGACTTTCTCCTTTGTTGGTTTCCCTTTATTTTTCTTATGTTCTTGTGTATATAAATTTTTGATTCTTTTAGTGCGTTTTAAAATGTATGCATGAGGAAAATATTTATTCATTTGATGCACACAAACACGAACACCATTTGCACACACGGTGAGTTGAAAAAGGGCCCTATACCCGGGCTCGTGGGAACATAAGGAGTGGAGGTGAATCTGTAATCATGCTAGGTCTCCGACTTGCTTGATTACAGTGAACCCTCATCTAGAGTTTTTCTCTTTGATAACATATTGTTGCTAGTAGTCCCTACTGCTGCAAAATGGTCTTCGAAGGGGATGATACCTCTAGAGACCATCAAGAGAGATATGACGACCTTGGGAATTATCACTAAAAGCCCTTTAGCTCCCTCCCATATAGGTCCCTTGAATAAGGGCACGGAGCAGGCATGTTGCGTGCCATTTTTCACACTGCCATGCATAAATGTCATGTACCCTTTTGCTTATATTTGTTTGTGAATATTGTCGTACTATGTACATCCCCGTGTTGTGCCTTTCGCATATGCATCATGCACGGGTTCTGTCTTGATCCCCTCTCTTTGGCAAACCAATGGAGGGTCCGTGTCACCTTCTTAAATACATACGTCGGGCACTGTGCTACACCAAGACGTTGTATCTAAGAAGGAGACAATTTCCCGGGCTCCCGTATTCATAAATTGCATTTGTGTCATATGCATTTTTTCATGCATTCATCCATTCCACCAATGATAGATGTCGGAGTTTTGATTCGCGCTAGATTTTGTTTCACTTTAGTAAAACATAGGATCAAGTCAAACGCCTTCGCTTAAAAAGAGGTTCTATCAAGTCAAGGTCAAGAGCCTAGGAATCACCAGTCTAAAAGAGTTAGGGCAGTTAATGGGGCAGCTCCAGCGGTAAGCTTTTCGCAAAGCTTACGGTACAATCTGGGACCTAGCCATGGTAGAAGTCTCCACAGAGGCCATTGCCTCCCTCACCCAGTATTATGATCAGCCGTTGAGGTGCTTCACCTTTGGGGACTTCCAGCTTTCACCCATGGGGGAAGAATTTGAAGAGATCTTATGATTTCCTTTAGGGGGAAGGAACCCATCCCTTTTCTCAGGGTTTTATCCCTCATTAGCTAGAATTTCCAAGATAGTCCAAATCTCGGCGCAGGAATTAGACCATAGGAAGCAAGTCGAAAATGGGGGGGGGGGGGGGTTGGAATACCGAGAAAATATTTGGAGGCAAAAGCAAGAATCTTGGCAGGTAAAGGCGAGTGGGCCCCGTTCATAGATATTCTCGCACTGTTGATTTTCGGAGGAGTCCTCTTTCCGGATGTGGATGGGTTGGTGGACCTAGCAGCGATTGACGATTTTCTCGCCTATCATGACCACAAGGAAAGCCTGATCGTCGCTATGCTAGCCGACCTGTATGACACCTTCGGCCGAAGGTGTGAGAAGAGCAGTACGAGGATTGCTTGCTATACTCCAGCTCTTTATGTATGGTTGGTTTCACACCTTTTTCGCCAAAGGTAAGGCATGCTTGCCCGCTAGAAAGCCACCGTTCATGCACAGAGAAAGGAGGGGAAAATTGGGACCAACTCTTAGCGAGCAAAGAAGGAGCATTTGCCAACTGGTTCCCTCGATGGAAGGAAGGAAGAACCGGAGTTCTTATTTCATGCGGAGGATTTCCAAATGTTCCCTTGATGGGGACGAGGGGTTGCATCAGCTACAATCCCGTTCTTGCTATAAGACAACTCGGCTACCCTATGAGAGGGGCGCCACTAGAGGATGAGCTCACGCCTGTCATTTCACGAGGTTTCAATAAGATCAACATGGAGACACTTTAGAAGGTCCGCAAGGCATGGGAGGTGTTGCAAGAGAAGGACAAGGAACACAGGGGCAATAACAATGGGCCCATCGGTGGCTATCGCAAGTGGTTAAAAGCCCACGCGCAAGGTTTGGATTGGCTTCCAAGTTTGAGAACCGTTAAAAGAGAGGAAGTTGAGGCACCAGAGGAAGACGAAGAGGTGTAGGCCCTTAGGGCGGAACTCGAGCAAGCCCAAACAGTTAAAGAAAGGTTCAAATCAGCGGCTCTAAAAATCCGAAAGGAGAATACCGAACTGAGAGATGTAAATGTGGCTACCACCAAAGCCTTGAAACGAGAAACCAAGAGGGCTCGTAGGGAAGAGCACAGCCGGAATAAGTTCCGTGGGGCTCTGTGGGGCAGCAACAGCGAGCTTAAACTTCAAAGAGAGGAAAGGGACCGATCACGAGTAGACAGTTTGATCTTGAAAGATGAGTTGAAGGTTTGCTCAAAGGTCTAAAAGAAACTTGTCTCAGCGGTTATGCGAGACAGAGACCAACATGTTAGCTATCGTCAGCAAATACCAAGAAGAGCTAAATCTAGCCACGGCCCACGAGCATAAAGTGGCGGACGAGTATGCCCGAGTGTACGCGGAAAAGGAGGCTTGAGGAAGGGTGATCGACTCGTTACATCAAGAGGCAACAATGTGGATGGACCGATTTGCCCTTACCTACTCCGCCCCGGAGGAGATCCACGAACTTCTTGGCTATTGTCAGCATATGATAGATCTAATGGCCCATATAATTAGAAACCGCTAGGAAGTTTGTATTGTCACTCAGATCTTGACTAGTTACAAAATTTCTGAATAAAATGAGTTTATCCCGTGTTTTTACTCCAAAGATCAGTGCGAATCAAATCACTCCCGCATTTTATCTCTAGCATGCATTCATCGCATAAGCATCTCTTCATGGCATCATAATGAACATATCGTTCCTGCGTTTGTCCGTTATCATGTTCCAGCATCACATTTTGCATGAGTCATTGCATCATCATGCATATGCGTTCAACATTCTTTTTGTTCTACAAACTGCATACCTTTTGTTTTCATGTTCGCTCATGCATGATCCTTGCATTTTCCTCTGCAAAACAAAAACAAAAAAGGGGAAGTGTGAAAATTCACACTACATTCTTAGTTGTATGTGTTAGGTACCACGAGCCAACCATGTTGGGATCATAAACCCATTTTCAAAAAACACGACAATAAAACAAAATGATTGAGCATGGTACCTAATGCATGGTTAACTAGGAAATGATGTGTCTTCGGGCATCCTAACCTCATAATTGCATTTTTCATGCATAGCATACGAATTCCCGAGTCTTTCATCTCTAAGAAATGTTGTCGAAGTATTGGCAATCAGAATTGTCATTCTTTGAATTATCGGGTTGAACCAAGCTCACGCTTTTACGAAAAGGCTCATCAAGTCAAGTTGAAGTATGGAAGTAACCATCTTGCAAAAATTGGGGCAAAAGATGGATCGAGTTACATCGCTGCTTCATCTACTGCCAAACACCTTTAGGACTGTTGATGTCCTTGTTACTTCCAGTTTCACCTTGACAAAGATGTCATGGACCATGTTAAAAATCTAAATTGATTCAACCCCATGTCCTGTGTAAAAATTTGTAATACTTCAACTGTGCATCACTCGCATACATCCATGCTTTTTATTGGTTGCATTGCTCATTGCATTCTTTCCTTGAAAAAAAAAAGAACTTAATCATTGTTATAAAAAAGAAAAGAACACGCTTTACAGCGCCCTTACCAAACCCGTGCTAGAGCTAGAGTAATGGGTGAAGTAGAGGAGGTGCAAGAGCAGATGAAGGCCGACATGGAGGCCATGTAAAAGAAAATGGCCACAATGATGGAGGCCATGATGAGCATGAAGAAGATAATGGAAGCCAATGTGGTTACCATTGCCGCTACCAGCACTGTTGCTAAGGTGAACCCGATGCCCCCATCTAGCCTCAACCAAATGAATCATCCAACCTTAGCTATGGTAGGCAAAGATTTGGGAAGTACGAATGGCCCCATGATGTGCAAATTCAAAACGAGCACGCCTTCCCGCCATATGGCTTGCCTCCCAACTTACACCAGCCAATGTGGCATACACTCCCAATGAGAATGTCAATAACTCCACTCCTATACCCATTAAGAGCCAACAACCCCAAACTGATCATGCACATGTCTCTTAAACCATGGGGGAGACACATGAAATTCCCCACCATAATCTAGCCGACCTCGAGCCTTGCCTCGGATATGCCGCTGAAGGGCAAGCAGTGGGTGGTGTACCTCAGCAAAACACTTTGGAGGGCCCTCAGTATCACCCACAACTACACCTCTTGCATTTCACAACAAGTAAAAACCCTCATGCTATGGCAGAAATGAGAAAGTTGGATCATTTAGAGGAGAGGCTCAGGGCCATTGAAGGAGGTGAAGATTATGCCTTTGCTAACCTAAAAGAGTTGTTCCTAGTACCCAATATCATCACCCCTCCCAAGTTCAAGGTGCTGGACTTTGACAAGTATAAGGGGACTACTTGCCCTGAGAACCATCTAAAGATGTATTGTCTGAAGATGGGGGCATACGCAAAAGGTGAGGAACTGCTGATACATTTCTTCCAAGAAAGTCTTACTGGGGTAGCTATTACCTGGTACGCTAACTTGGAACCTTCCCGAGTCCATTCTTGGAAGGACCTAATGGTTGCCTTCGTTAGGCAGTATCAGTATAATTTTGATATGGTTCCGGATAGGATGCAACTACAGAGCATGTGCAAAAAGGGGGCACAGATCTTTTACGCCCAAAGGTGAAGAGACCTGGCAGCTCAAGTGGCACCTCGATGACGGAAAAAAATGATAACAATGATTGTAGACACACTACCAGTATTCTACTATGAAAAAGATAGTGGGCTACACACCTTCAAGCTTTGCTGATTTGGTTGTCGCCGACGAAAGGATCAAAGTGGGTCTGAAAAGAGGCAAATTTAATCATCTTGCTTGGACGAATGAAAAAACTGGGGCAAATGAAGAGGGTAAGAATGAAGGAGAAACCCATGCTGTGACTGTCATTCCTACATGGCTGAGTTTCCCACCAACCCAACAATGTCATTACTCAGCCAGTAACAACCTTTCTCCTTTCCCACCACCCAATTATCCACAAAGGCCATCCCTAAATCAACCACAAGGCTTGTCTACCACACAACCAATGCTAAACACCACCCTTAACACGAACCAAAACACCAGCCAAAAAGGAATTTTGCAGAAAAAAGCCTGTAGGATTCACCCCAAATTCCGGTGTCATATGCTAAACTTACTCTCATATCTACTTGATAATTCAATGGTAGCCATAACCCCTGCTAGGTTTCCTCAACCTCCATTTTTCCGAGGATATGACTTGAACGCAACATGTGCATATCATGGAGGAGCCCTGGGGCATTCCATTGAGCACTGTATGACCCTAAAGCATAAGGTGCAAAGTCTAATTGATGTGGGCTGGCTGAAATTTGAGGAGAATCGCTTGTTGAATCCTAACACTGACAAGCGACACCACACACGGGGCAATTTTGAAAGCTGTTGTTAGATGACTCATCAGGATCTTCAAGTTTATGCCATTATTGTAAACCATAGTTACAATGCTAAATAAAATGGATAAATCTGACATCTTTGTCCCTCATCCTCTTGTAATTACATCTTTGCTTCCACTGGAATATGGGTGCAAGCCATTGGTTTGTTTGCTCAAGCGACATGCGCTCCTGAGTGCTGACTTCCAAGACCGTTCAATCAGAGATTACTCGTTTTGCACATTGGTGGGGGTGCCGTAAAACAACGAGTAAAGTTAAAAAAAAAAAATAAGTTTCAAAATAATTAAAAAAAAGTTCAAAAAGAAAAAGAAAAAAAAAGCATTTGATTGACTGTGTTTTCAAGACGTTCATGTGACCTCATTCTGGAAAGTTTGTCTTTTTAGAGAGAAGTAGTTATCAAGAATAGGATGTTGGACAACTGGCCTCAGAAAGGGGGGGGGGGTTGAATTAAGATACAAAGACTATTCCCCAAATTAAACTTTCACTCTCTCTTTGTTGGATTAACAATGCACCCTTAACATGAATTACTCAAAAAGACAATTCAAAATAAACTTCTTTAAAGCAAAAGATAAATAGCAATAAATAAAAGAAGTTTAAGGGAAGAGAGGAATGCAAACTTGATTTATATTGGTTTGACCACTTCCCGTGCCTACGTCCAGTTCTCAAGCAACCCACTGGAGATTTTCCAGTCTCTTTGTAAAACTCCTTTTACAAAGTCTAAACCACACAGGGACAACCCTTCCCTTGTGTTCAAGAATCCTCTACAACAAGAGACCCATGGTCTCTTAATCCCTTTTCAGAAATAAGAAGAAGAGAAGAAGAAATCTCTCTTAAAAGAGATAGATTATACAATGAAGATCAATCAAAATTCCTTATTGAATATACAAGTGGTTGACCAAGGAATCTTTTTGAGAGGATAAGACATTTCAGTTCAGAAAAACTCTTAATCTTTTGAGAGGATAAAACTTTTTTGGGCAATGAAAACTCTCTTTATATTCGTGTGTCCGAGTCACATATAAATAGACCCTTGAGGGCCATTCATAAACCATTTGAATAGATGTGACTCTTGGAAATTATTTTTTGAAAATCTCCTCTGGTAATCGATTTCAAGACTTGTGTAATCGATTACAGGCTTTAAAATTTGAATTAAAACGCTCAATAAACTGCTGGTAATCAATTACCATCCATGTGTAATCAATTACACATTATAAATTTTGAATTCAAATTCCTAGTGACTGTAATAAACATTTTCAGCTGCTGGTAATCGATTACCAGAGAGTAAATCTCAATTAAAAATGATTTAGATAGAATTCTTTGGCCAACCTTTTGCTTTTTCAATTTGGAAACTTCTTCCTAAGATTCTAGAGGATCAACTTGATCATATATCTTGATTTTCTTGGGATTCTTGTCTTGAATAAAACTTAGAAGCACTTGGTCTTGTGGGCATCATCAAAACATCAAAACATCTTGCTTCTACATAGGAGTCATTTGACTTAATCCATCAACTGAAAAAATCCTTCAACTATTTCTCGCCCTTGGAAAATTCTTTTTGCAAGAATCAACTACTTCTTTCATTCTTCCACGCTACGAGGTTGTGAAAATAAGACAATGATTGGTACCTCAAAGCCTTACACTGGGGCAATGAGGGGCATCGTGCATGAACCTCAAGCGAACCTAGAGGCAGATTAGAAGTTCTCACCAAATAGGTTCCCTGCTACAAGGTCATGACGAAAAGACAACGATTGGTACCTCAAAGCCCTACACTGGGGCAATGAGGGGCATCGTGCATGAGCCTCAAGCGAACCTAGGGGCAGATCAAAAGTTCTCACCCGTCGATGTTTTTAAACAAAAGAAAAAGGGGGGGGACAAACCCTGGCATTTCAATGGATTGATTAAACGTCAAACGTCTCCATTGTCGTCACTCCACAATGGTCAAGTGACTAAATCAAACTGAACAAACACTCTGAGGGAGTTCCCAGAGAGATTTGCAAAAGATAGATAAGGTTGCATGAACTATCACCTCTTTCAAAAGGACAGTCAATCTGTGTTTTCCAAAAAAAAAACTAAATCAAAATCAAAATCATAAAATAGGGAAAGAATGTCATGTCATTGTACAACTTTCCATTGCATTGCATTGTTTCATATGAAGTCCGCATTTACCAAATTTCACGACAAAGGTTGCATGCATCTGCATCCCTAAAAAATCATGTCAACTGCATAGATTTCCTACATCTAATGTCCAATCTTTTGAATTTGGGATGATCGGCTCTCTCAATGAGTCAATCTCATGCTTTATCATAAGGGTAGACCCTTGGGTACTAGTACCTATCGCCTTTAGAGGATTACACGTCCTCACCTTCAGAGGGCTACACGTCCTCGCCTTCAGAGGACTACACGTCCTCACCTTCAGAGGACTACATGTCCTCGCCATCAGAGGACTAGACGTCCTCGCCTTTAGTGGGCTACACGCCCTCGCCTTTAGAGGACTACACGCCCTCGCCATCAGAGGACTACACGTCCTTGCCTCCAGAGGACTTCACGTCCTTACCTTTAGAGGGCTACACACCCTCACCTTCAGAGGACTACATGTCCTCGCCATCAGAGGACTACACGTCCTCGCCTTCAGAGGGCTACACGCCTTCGCCTTCAGAGGACTACATGTCCCCCTTTTCAGAGGGCTACACACCCTCGCCTTTAGAGGGTGACACGTCCTCGCCTTCGGAGGGCTGCACACTCCCTCGCCTTTAGAGCGCTACGCGTCCTCGCTTTCAGAGGGCTCCACATCTGCACCTTAAGAGAATTTAAGGTCCTCTGCCCTTAAATGCTTAACCGAGACTTGCATTCCCGATTAAAGGGCCAATAGTTTCCTTTTATCAGTTCCTGGGCCACCCCCTGATCCTGGAGGAGGGCCACCTATGCAAGTACAACCAGAGGAGGAGGCTATCGTGCAGCTACTATGCATACCGGGGCAAGATTTCACCCATGCCGCTGCAAAGAAACGAGTGCGGATCATGCGCACCAACATGACCACTATTACACAAATATGGATGACGTTGCTACTTAGCAACATTCTGCCCAGCGACCGTAATGTCGATCTCCCCTTGTGGAAGTATCAGTTGGTCTGTGCCGTCCCGACATAGGTAGGTATGCATTATTTTCAACTGATTTCTAATGCCATCTACTATTTGCAGGGGTCGCGCCCATAAGACACCTAGTGGACCCAAAGAAGTCTAACAGGGCCCTGGGGTTTCCAGCTCTGGTTACGGGCCTCTATCAGTCCTACAGGGTGCCTGTACCCCCCCGGCAAAGTCATGCCATCGCGACATAGGTAAGTATGCATATGGTTCAACTGATTTCTAATGCCATTTACTATTTGCAGGGATCGTGCCCACAAGACACCCAGTGGACCCGGAGAAGTCCAACAGGGCCCTGGGGTCTCCAGCTTTGGTTACGGGCCTCTGTCAGTCCTACAGGGTGCCCGTTCCCCCCAGCAAGGTCACGCCATCATGACATAGGTAAGTATGCACATCGCTCAATTGATTTCTGATGTCATCTATTGTTTGCAGGGATCGCGCCTGCAAGACACCTAGTGGACCCGGAGAAGTCCAACAGGGTCCTGGGGTTTCCAGCTCTGATTACGAGCCTTTGTCAGTTTTACGGAGTGCCTGTCACCCCCAACAAGGTCATTAGGCCCCGCATTAACCGGGCTTTCATCAAGAAGTACTGCGCCCCCAGGCAGGCATAGGGCGAGACACCACAACAGCATTGGGATGGCCAGTAGCGGGCAATAGACGCACCGCCACCACCTCTAGAGTTCACCTCAGCTCATCCACAAAAAGGTTAGAGTGTTGCCTACGACACATGGCCAACCAATAGGCGACCAAAGTCCAAAGCCAAAGGTAAGCAAAAGTACTAGGTCTGTGGCCGACAAGTCATCAGGCGTCCAGCTCAAGACGTTAAAGAAGCTCTACTAGGAGGCAACCTAGTACCTTTTGAATCTATGCTTGTTATTTGATCACTTTTTGTAGTAGGACACGCCTAGTTGCTCATGATCCTAGGAATTTAAATAAAACAAGCACAAGCTCGGAAGGTAGTCATACCTCACAAAATATATATATGTATGTTTAAGTAGCAAGATACCTTAGATATGCATGCATGTAGCAAAAAGATATCTCACAAAATATATATATGTATGTTTAGGTAGCAAGATACCTTGGATATGCATGTATATAACAAACATACCTCACAAAACATATATATGTATGTTTAGGTAGCAAGATACCTTGGATGTGCATGTATATAACAAACATACCTCACAAAACATATATATGTATGTTTAGGTAGCAAGATACCTTGGATGTGCATGTATATAGCAAAAATATCTCACAAAACATATATATGTATGTTTAGGTAGCAAGATACCTTGGATATGCATGTATATAGCAAAAATACCTCACAATATATATATATATATGTATGTTTAGGTAGCAAGATACCTTGGATATGCATGTATATAGCAAAAATACCTCACAAAAATATACACATGTTTAGGTAGCAAAATACCTCATAAAAAAAAGGGAAAAACAAAAACAAACAAGAAAAAGAAATAAACAAATGATAAAAAAGAAACAAAGAAAATAAATATAAAAAGTTGTCTAGCTAAAAAACAACATGCTTGTGGAAAGAGATAATTTCCAACTTTTCTTTGAAAAAATTCGCTGATCATAACCAGCTTTTGACAAAAATGTGTATACATTTGAAGGGTAAATGCTGTGAAAAGTGTTTTGAACACCCAAGATAGACTCGGATGATTGCACAAATTGATAAAAGAACATATTTTGGAAACACTGGGTTGACTAAAATAGAGAAAATGAATTATGAGCCCTAGCATCACATGACCAAAAAATTTTCGACACTTGAGTGTCCACATAGGTGCATGCATGACTAGTTTTGCATAAAATTTCCAAATCATTATTGTTGCATTTGTGTCATGGAAATAATGTGGGACATTCCCTTTTATCCCTGAACCAGACCAACACCCTGACATATATCATGTCCATCCGTTCTACAAGCCTTGAGTCAAAGTCCCAACTCACCATAAACCTTGCCCTCAAAAGAAAACAAAAAAAGAAAAAGAAAAGAAGAGAAAATGAGAAAAGGAGAAAATTCCCAATCAAAAGAATCAGAAGAAAGCAAAAATGGAAAATTCCCAATCAAGGAAAATGGGGGAAAGCAAAAAAGAAAGAGAATTCTCGATCAAAGATCGGAAGAGAAAAGAAGAAATATGCAGAAAGGTCTTAGGACCAGACAATATCTGAATGATACAGATTTGTCACCAAGTAAACAAGAAAAGAAAGGAAACCACGACCTAAAGTGGTCCTCTCCCATGATCACGCATGTAATCTTTGATTTGATAGGAAATGATTTGCAAGATCAAGTCATGGCATATCTATGGTTCGGAATTAGGACGAAACACTTACCTGTGTGAGATTAATACACTTTGAGTGATTTTCTTCTATTTTTGTTGAACCCAGTGTTTCCTCTAAATGGTCATTTAGAAATGAAATGCTAACATCCAAAATCTCATTTGTGGTTATGAGAATATTTCATCAGCATACTCCCCTTCCCCGGTAGACACATTGTTTTTCATCCGAAAAGCATATGTTGCTCTGATTAGTTGGAAGTTTTCTCTCTTTACTAAAGCATGTTCGCATTTTAGTGAAGAAAACACCGAGACTATTTTTAGTCTCACAAGTTATCCAGAACTATGTATGTCTGAGTTCCTCATTGAGGATACGTAGGAGCAAGAGCCTCGCTTTTGTCGGCCGCCCCACAATCTCTGTCATACTGACCTTGGAGTCATATGACAGGCGGAAATACCCAAGCAATTATCCGTATAAACTTTTTGCTATCTATAAGACTCAAAGCATGATAGCACGTAGAGACTAACATCGTCTTCTGCGCCTTTTGTCATCCAGAGGCGGCGGGCCCGATGACATGCGGGAACCATTTGGTCCCGCACTTTTAAAATACTTTTGCTATCTTTAAGACTCAAAGCATGATAGCACGTAGAGACTAATGTCGTCTTCTGCGCCTTTTGTCATCTAGACACAGCGGGTCCGATGACACGCGGGAACCATTTGGTCCCGCACTTTTAAACTTTCTTTTGCTATCTATAAGACTCAAAGCATGATAGTACGTAGAGACTAACATCGTTTTCTGCGCCTTTTGTCATCCAGAGGCGGCGGGCCCGATGACACGTGGGAACCATTTGGTCCCGCACTTTTAAACTTTCTTTTGCTATCTATAATGTGGAAGCAAAGCTTCATGATGAATCAACAATGACTCAAAGGTGTTTTGATGATAACAATGATCACAACAAAAGATGATGACAAAAGTGATGAACAAAAAGCTCAAGTGAATCAAAGAACATCCATCTCAAGAATCAAGATTCAAGATTCAAGTTCAAGAATCAAGAAGAATTCAAGACTCAAGAAGAAAGCCTACAAACAAAGATTCAAGATCTCAAGAATCAAGATCAAGATTCAAGAATCAAGAATCAAGACTCAAGATCTCAATAATCAAGATCAAGATTCAAGACTTAAGATTCAAGAATGAAGAAAAGACTCAATCAAGATAAGTATTAAAAAGTTTTTTTCAAAACTTTGAATAACACATGAGTTTTTGACAAAACCTTTACCAAAGAGTTTTTACTTTCTGGTAATCGATTACCATATTGTTGTAATCGATTACCAGTAGTAAAATGAGTTTGAAAAAGTTTTCATACTGAATTTACAATTTTCCAAATATTTTCAAAAGGCTGTAATCGATTACAATGTTTTGGTAATCGATTACCAGTGTCCTTGAACATTGAAATTCAAATTTAAAAGTGAAGAGTCACATGATTTCACTCAAAAGCTTTGTGTAATCAATTACACTTATTTGGTAATCGATTACCAGTGTTTGTTTCTGAAAAATCTAAAGATGTAACTCTTCAAAAGGGTTTAGACTTTTTCAAATGGGTTTTAAGTTTTTCTAAAAGTTATAACTCTTCTGAATGGCCTTCTTGACCAGACATGAAGAGTCTATAAAAGCAAGGCTTTGTTTTGCATTTTCAATTAAGTCTTTTCTAAAAATCTCTTACAATCCTTTACAAGCCTTGAATCTCTTTGAACTTCTTCTTCTTCTTTGTACCAAAAGCTTTCTGAAGTTTTCTGGTTTTCCAAACCTTGAAAACTTGTGCTATTAATCTTTTCATTCTCTTCTCCCTTTGCCAAAAAGAATTCGCTAATGACTAACCGCCTGAATTCTTTTTGTGTCTCTCTTCTCCCTTTTCCAAAAGAACAAAGGACTAACCGCATGAATTCTTTTGTGTCTCCCTTCTCCCTTGTCAAAGAATTCAAAACGACACAGTCTGAGAATTCTTTTGATTCTTCCCATTCCCTAATACAAAAGCGTTCAAAGGTTTAACCGCCTGAGAATTCTTTTGTATCCCCATTCTCAAAGTATCAAAGGTGTAACAGCCTGAGATCTTTGTCTTAACACATTGGAGGGTACATCCTTTGTGGCACAAGTAGAGGGTACATCTACTTGGGTTTGACTGAGAACAAGAGAGGGTACATCTCTTGTGGATCAGTTCTAGTGGAGGGTACATCCACTAGGTTCAAAGAGAACAAGGGAGGGTACATCCCTTGTGGATCTTTGCTTGTAAAAGGATTTTTACAAGGTTGAAAGAAATCCCAAGGACCGCAGGTCGCTTAGGGACTGGAGGTAGGCACGGGTTGTTGCCGAACCAGTATAAAAATCCTTGTGTGTTTGTTTCCTTCTTCCCTACTCTTTTACTTTCCGCTGTGCATTTAATTTCCGCTTTTACTTTTTGTTAAGTTTCTCTTCTCCTCCATATTCTCTTAACAATTTAGTAAAAGCCTTAAAAGAGTAATTTTTAATTGGTAAAGTTTTAGGAATAATTAATTCAACCCCCCCCCCCCTTCTTAATTATTCTGAGGCCACTCGATCCAACATATAAGACTCAAAGCATGATAGCACGCAGAGACTAACGTCGTCTTCTGCGCCTTTTGTCATCCAGAGGAGGCGGCTCCGATGACATGCGGAGACAAATTACGGTCATCCGCACGCTCGATGAGTGATAAACGCGCATTGATGAATTTTGCGCCCTTTATCATTCAGGAGTAGCGAGTCGAGTGGTAAACGCGCATAGACGAATTCTGCGCCCTTTGCCATTTAGATTTCGCAAGTTGGGTGGTAAACGCGCATAGACAAATTCTGCGCCCTTTATCATTCAGGAGCAGCGAGTCGAGCGGTAAACACGCATAGACGAATTCTGCGCCCTTTGCCATTCAGATTTCACAAGTTGGGTGGTAAACACGCAGAGACAGATTCTGCGCCCTTTATCATTCAAGAGCAGCAAGCTGAGTGGATAAACGCGCATAGATGAATTCTGCGCCCTTTATCATTCAGGGACAACAAATTGGGTGGTAAACACGCAGAGACAGATTCTGCGCCCTTTATCATTCAAGAGCAGCAAGCTGAGTGGATAAACGCGCATAGACGAATTCTGCGCCCTTTATCATTTAGGGACAACAAGTTGGGTGGTAAACGCGTAGAGACAGATTCTGCGCCCTTTATCATTCAGGAGCAGCAAGTCTAGTGGTAAACGCGCATAGACGAATTCTGCACCCTTTATCATTCAGGAACAGCAAGTTGGGTGGTAAACGCGCAGAGACAGATTATGTGCCCTTTGTCATTTAGATTTCGCAAGTCAAGTGATAAACGCGCAGATACAAATTCTGTGCCCTTTGTCATTCGGGGACAGTAAGTCGAGAGGTGGGCGGAGACAAATTATGGTTATTCCGCGCACCTTTTCACCATCCAGAGGCGATCGTGTCCGGTGGCACGCAGAGACAAATTATGGTCATTATGTGTCTCGTCGCCCAGGCTCGATCGTGTCCAACAAAACGCAGAGATAAATTATGGTCATTTTGTGTCTTGTATCAACCAAGAGGAACAAATTCGACAATATCAACATGATGTGTCGGTACTGATCATTTTTAAATTTTTGCAGGTTCCACTGGCAGGGAGGTTCACTGGCCGAATAGTGTTTCACTCGAATGGAATTAATGTCTTATCTTTACTTCCCTTTTATCTCCAATAAAAGATAAGTAAAGAGGGGCAACTGTCATACCCTAATTTCGTCCGGGGACCATCCGTTGTTTGGATGCGACCCTCGTTTGACCACTTTGAGGTATTTGGCACCCATCATTAGGCAATTTGTGAAGTTCTGAGACATGCCGGAAGCCAAAAGAAAAGCGTTGTAGCATAATCAATGAAGTTGCGAAACATGCCGGAAATTAAAAGGAAGTGTTAGTGCGCAATCCGTAAAGTTCTGTAATGTTCCGAAAGGCAAAAAAGGGATGATTACGTAATCCATAAGGGTCCGCAACATTACGGAAAGAAAACAAGTATCGTTACGAAATTCATAATTTTTCGTAACTTTACGGGAAAAGAATCACCAAAAAAAGGTAGGAGTGTATTTAGTAAAAATGAGGGTTCAAATAGCAACCAGGCCCACTTGGGCCTTCCAAGATGTTCCTCCAGAAGGCGGTTGCTTCTGGAGGAAGCAACCTAGCTCGCCTGGGCGAGCTGGGTGGCAAGCATCTCCTTCCTTTTCCTATAAATAGGGGAAGGAGGGAAGAACAAAAATGTTCAACCCTCCTGGTATCTGAGATTCACTTAAAATTAGTGAGAAAAATTGTTTCCGTGAAGAAAATCCAAGCCGAGGCGCTTCCGTAACGTTTCCGTGGGTGATTTCGCGAAGATTTTCAACCGTTCTTCGTTCGTTCTTCGTCGTTCTTCGGTCTTCAACCGGTAAGTTCCCGAAATCAAACTTTTCAATTCATTCTATGTACCCTTAGTGGTCCCCATTTGTTTCACGTGTTTTTATTTTCATTTCATTTACTTTCCGTACTCCCTTTTGGCGTGCTTTAGTCATTTACTTAAGTCATTTTCTCCCCTAATCAAAAATAAAATAAATTTCCACTGATCGTTTGAATTGTAACATCCGTTAATTTCTGATAAAATGAAATCCAACCATTCGGTCATGCCGTAACCACGTTGGAAACCAAAAAAAGGTAAAATAATAATATAATAATCAAAAATATCTTTTAGTAAAATAAATCAAAAAAATCAATCGGACGTTTTTCATTGGGATTTCTCTTTCTTAAATCGAATCGACTAATAACCAAAGTGAAACTAAGGCTAAAATCAATTCATAAACCAAACTTTTGTCATCGCCTAAAAAAGCCATTTTCAAAGGTCCAACGCCTTGAAATGGTCTTTTCCGCTTTTATTGGTTAAGTGTAGATTTCTAAAAAGCCTAAAATCAATATGTAACTTTGTTACCTCTTTCAAAAATAAAGAAATCATTAATGGTCCAATGCCTTAATGTTTTCTCACTTTTCAAAAGAATCGAAAGATTGTCTAATGGTCCAACGCCTTAAATGACCTTTCAATCAATAAAAACATATCTTGCAAAAAAGGCTAAAAAGTAACTTAACCAAAAACGCTTTGTTCACAAAGGAACTATGTAGGTCTGATTTTCTCATCACAATTGAGGAATACGTAGGAGCAAAGGGAAATGCCCTTGTCGACCACAAAAAGATAAAAAATAAAAAGGCATAAAAAAGACATAAGAACGTAAAAATGGGAAAAGAATATAAAATGAAGTCATATTTGCACATTTGATTAAAGGTTTTCGTCTCTTGTGACGGACGCGTGGGGTGCTAATACCTTCCCCGTGCGTAAATACAACTCCCGAACCTTTCACTTAAAGCTCATAGACCACGTCTTTTCCGGTTTTTCCGACGTTTTCCTCAAATAAACGTTGGTGGCGACTCCGCGCGTATTCCTTTCCTGGAAGACGCACCCGTGAGTCACGCGTCGCCGTCCCGCCGAAGGGTAGGTTGCGACAACTATCCTTGCCCAAAATCAGCATGACTCCTGGTTGTAGATTATCTGTAGCTCTTACCTCTTTAATGAATCACTAGATGTATCCTCAGAGTAGTTCCTCAGGTCCTTGCAAGACTAGTTTTAGATCGGCCACCGTCTTTGATATTTCTTTA
This sequence comes from Glycine max, assembly GCF_000004515.6. Classification (NCBI taxonomy): domain Eukaryota; kingdom Viridiplantae; phylum Streptophyta; class Magnoliopsida; order Fabales; family Fabaceae; genus Glycine; species Glycine max. Next base: position 14,718,708 of record NC_016090.4, on the reverse strand, counting down.
CAAGTTACAAAGGCAAACCTAAATTTCTCCCTTAAATATAGCCATGAATCAATAGATCTCTGTAACACCCTAACGAATCACACTAGAAAAAGAAGGATCTGGAGGCTATGTAGGTATGAGACTATACAATTAAAGATGACGTAAAGGAACTAATTGGTATTAGTTATACCAACAAGATGCATCTAATTTTCAATAGCTCATCACTTAAGAACTTTATAGTTAAGCATTCCTGACTTAGAATATTAATGGGATGAGTGACCTTTCGGGAAGTTTCCCGAAAAACATGAATGAGGACAAAACACGATGAAAAGCCTCATGTTGGTTTGTGGGAACAATTGAAAGCAGCCAAAGCAAATTGTCGCGGTCTCGAAAACGACTACTTATGGAGTGTTGGATCAAGTGGCCTCGAAATAATTAAGAAGGGAGGGTTGAATTAATTATTAATGAACCTTTACTAATTAAAAATCTATCCTTCTTAACGTTACTAGATTCAATTAGGCTTTTACAATAATGTTAAGAAAGTAAAGAACAGAAATAGAAACTTAATCAAAAGTAAAAGCACTAATTAAAGTGCATAGCGGAAATTAAAGAGTGTAGGGAAGAAGAAGACAAACACAAGAGTTTAATACTGGTTCAACAACAACCCATGCCTACATCCAGTCCCCAAGCGACCTACAGTCCTTGAGATTTCTTTTCAACCTTGTAAAATCCTTTACAAGCAAAGATCCACAAGGGATGTACCCTCCCTTGTTCTCTTTGACAACCAAGTGGATGGTACCCTCTCTTATTCTCAGTTACAACAACCCAAGTAGATGTATCCTCTACTTGTACCACAAAGGATGTACCCTCCAATGTGTTAAGACAAAGTTCTCAGGTGGTTAGTCCTTTGAAACTTTGTGAATGGGGAAACAAAAGAATTCTCAGGCGGTTAGTCCTTTGAAATCTTGTGTTTATGGGAAAGGGAAGAATCAAAAGAATTCTCAGACTGTGTCATTTTGAATTCTTTGACAAGGGAGAAGGGAGACACAAAAGAATTCAAGCGGTTAGTCCTTCGTTCTTTTGGAAAAGGGAGAAGAGAGACACAAAAAGAATTCACGCAATTAGTCCTTGGCTAATTCTTTTTGGCAAAGAGAGAAGGGAATGAAAAAGATGAATAGCACTCTTTTGTTTTCAAGGTTTGGAAAACCAGAAAACTTTAGAAAGCTTTTGGCAAAGGAAGAAGAAGAAGAAATTCAAGAAGATGTTCAAAGAAATTCAAAGGTTGTACAAGATTGTAATGATTGTTCTTAAAATGCAAGTTAAGGTCTTGCTTTTATAGACTCTTCATGCCTGGTCAAGAAAACCATTAGAAGAGTTATAACCTTTGGAAAAACTTGAAAACCATTGGAAGAGTTACATCTTTTGATTTTTATTCAAAACTTATCACTGATAATCGATTACCAAATCATTGTAATCGATTACACAAAGCATTTTGGTAAAAAGATGTGACTCTTCACAATAGAATTTGAATTTCAACGTTCAAACACACTTGTAATCAATTACCAAAATCTTGTAATCGATTACACCATTTTGAAATTAATTGGAACGTTGTAAATTTAGTTTGAAAGCTTTTGAAAACAAACTTTTCTACTGGTAATCGATTATAGTAAATTGGTAATCGATTATCAGAGAGTAAAAACTCTTTGGTAAAAGCTTTTGGGAAAACTTCATGTGCTACTCAATGTTTTGAAAAACTTTTTAGTACTTATCTTGATTGAGTCTTTTCTTGAGTCTTGAATCTTGATCTTGATTATTCTTGATTCTTGATTCTTGAAACTTGAAACTTGAAACTTGATTCTTGAATCTTGAAATCAAATTTCTCTTGATTCTTGAATTGTTCTTGACTCAATCTTGAAATCATTCTCTTGGGCTTTTTGTCATCATCTATGTTATCATCAAAACACTATGAATCAATCTTGATTCAATCATGAAGCTTGCTTCTACAATCTCCCCCTTTTTGATGATGACAACCCTGAAATTAAGAAACACATACACACACTTTTTCCTAGTCGGTCTCTCACTTAATTCTCCATATTCTCCCCCTTTGTTTTTGAGTTTAAGCTTCACTTGAAATTAAGTTAATTACTTATGTGAGTTCTTGATTTAATCCCTATTTCTCTCCCCCTTTGGCATCAACAAAAAGCCAAAGTGCATAACAAGTAAAAAAAAACATACATACACTACTAATCATTCACTAGACATTCATTAAAGAGTATAAACCAATCATGAAGCAAGAAACATGAATAGATCAAATATATAAAAACCACATAGTCATATAACATAATTCATAATTGTTCAATCATACCATGCAAATAAAGGAAATACTAAATTGTTCAAATGTCATAATAATATAGATCATTTAGATAAGTCACTAGCATCTAGTAGTCCTAATTCTCTTCTAATAGTGTTGAAAGAATCTTTGTTTAGTGTTTTTGTGAAGATGTCTGCAAGTTGATTTTTTGTATCTACAAATTCTAAGACAACATCACCTTTTAGGACATGATCTCTAATAAAATGATGTCTAATTTCTATATGCTTGGTTCTAGAGTGAAGGACTAGATTTTTAGATATGTTTATGTGATATGAACCCTCATGGCACAAGGGCTGACTTAGGATCGTCTAGGATTAAACCTTGATGGAAAATGCGGAAATTGATTAAGGAAAGGATGGAAAATAAGGTGGTTAATTCCGTGGGTCTTAATAAGGTGGTTCTTGGCATAAAATGGATGAATGGGATGGTAAAATGTAGGTTAAGTGGTGGCTGGACAGAAATATAGAAATGGCAATAACTGAAGCTGCAGGGCTCCAAATGAGGTGATTCCAAAACGAGCTGAAAGGTCTCGTTTTGAAAGTCAATTTAGGCTCAAGAATCACTTATTTTGAGTGTGTAAAATGGGAGTTATGGCCACGAGATAATTCTGGGCAGAGGTGGATTTTCTGGAATTGTGGTTTGAAAGAACAAGTGTGAGGATGAAAGGAAGGAAAGAATCACTCTTTCCAGCGAGGGCAACACACAAAGGTTGTGAAAGTCCTTTGATACAGCCAGGGTGTTCTTGAATCACTCAAGAATTTAGGAGAATCACTCTCACTAAGATAAAAGAGATAAACTCTAATTTTTTGAATAAAACTCAACTTGTGTTTATTGATAAAATGGTTCAGCTTATATAGAAGTTTTACAGCAGATTTTAGTAATGACCCACTAACCTAGAATTAAAATAACTTAATGCCATTAACCTAGGGAATTAAAACAAACTTAATGGCTGAGTGTAACTGAAATTTTGGCAACCAAAAGTCACCCCCAACAGCCAACAAGTCAGCCACCATTTGGTCTCCCAAAAGGCTGATGCCTAGGTTGCCAATTGGGCCCTTATTACAACTTGAACTAAAGCCCTTTTAGTTGATTAACCCAAAACATATTTTTGGTCAGCCAACTTTACAAGGATTGGGCCATTATTTAGACAAACTAAACACTCTAAAATTGAAACAAAGTGGTGTCATTTAGTCCTCCTCCATTTGGGCCATGATACAACTCACAACCTTGGACTTTTCTCCTTGAAACTTGGGCTTGTATTCAAATAGTATGGACAGCACTTGTTGAAGAGCTTCCTTGGCTTTCCTTGCTCTAGCCCTTGTCATAGGTCCTCCAAGTCCTTCAAGTGGATCCTTGCCCTTGCTCTTGGTCATGTCCTCATCATTATGGCACTTGTGTTATCACATTTTATGGGAATGTGATCTAATACAATACCATAGTCAAATAGTTGTTGTTTCATCCACAGAATCTGTGTACAATAACTACCAACAGAAATGTTTCATCCACACCCTTTTTCTTCTTGCTATTCCAAGAAACTAGAGAAAATCCTATGAATTGACATGTTCCACTAGTGCTTTTCCTATCTGTTTTTGATCCAGTAAAATCTGAATCTGAGTATCCTATTAAATTGCATAAAGAATTCTTAGGGTACCATAATCCTAAGTTAACTATTCCTAATAAATATCTTATGATTCTTTTTACTGCCATTAGATGTGAGTACCTTGGATTTGATTGAAATCTTGCACACATACATACACTAAACATAATATCTGGCCTACTTGCAGATAAATAGAGTAGAGATCCAATCACACCTTTGTATTGCTTTGCATCAACAGGTTGACCGGATTCATCTTTGTCAAAATAACAACTGGTGCTCATAGGAATAGCCAAGTGTTTTGAGTTTTCCATTCCAAATCTCTTGATGAGTTCCTTGCAATACTTTGCTTGGTTGACAAAGATCCCATCATTTGTTTGTTTGATTTGTAGTCCAAGAAAGTAATTTAACTCACCCATCATGGACATCTCAAACTCACTTTGCATATCAATAGAAAACTTCTTGCACAAAGATTCATTAGTAGATCCGAAAATTATATCATCAACATAAATACCCACTTACTATACCATTTCTAATTACTATACCATTTTCATCCAATTTCATTAGTAGATCCGAAAACTCCTGGTTGTACAAGTCTATCTTTATTTCTAATTACTATACCATTTTCATCCAATTTATTTCTAAATACCCACTTAGTTCCTATGATTGGATAGTTTGAGGGTTTTTCTACTAATTCCCATACATTATTTCTTTCAAATAGATTTAATTTTTCTTGCATAACTATTATCCAATGATAATCTATAATGGCTTCCTTAAAGTTTTTAGGTTCTATTAATGAAACAAAAGCCATATTATTGCATAAATCTTTGCGAGAGTGTCTAGTTGTTACCCCTTTTGAGATATCTCCAATGATGTTGTCGAGAGCATGATTTCTTGAAGTTTTCCATTCTTTGGGAAGATTATCATTTTCCTGGGCTGTGTCATTTTGATCATTCTTGTTTTCTTCATCTCTCTTCCTTTTTAGATTTCTTTCTTCATTGTGTGTATCTTCCAATGAATCTGTAATATCATCAAGAAATTCCTTTCTCGAAGATGTAATGTTAGTTTCATCAAAAGTAACATGTATTGATTCCTCAATTGTCATGGTTCTTTTGTTGTATATCCTAAAGGCTTTGCTATCTAAAGAATACCCAAGGAATATGCCCTCATCTGCCTTAGCATCAAATTTTCCTAGGCTTTCTTTACCATTGTTTAGGACAAAACATTTACATCCAAAAACATGTAAATGAGCAATGTTTGGTTTTCTATTGTTAAAAAGTTCATATGGGGTTTTCTTAAGAATGGGTCTTATTAAGGCTATATTCATAATATAACATGCGGTGTTGACTGCTTCTGCCCAAAAATATTTTTGGAAGTGGTGTGTCATTTAAAAGAGTTCTAGAAATTTCTTCTAGGGCTCTATTTTTCCTTTCTACTACTCCATTTTGTTGGAGTGTCCTAGGTGCAGAAAAGTTATGTTCTATGCCATATTCATCACAAAACATTTCAAAACCATTGTTTTCAAATTCACCTCCATGATCACTTCTGATGGAGATAATTTTGAGATTTTTCTTGTTTTGGATGACTTTGGCAAGTTTTCTAAATGCATGAAATGCATCATTTTTATGAGTAAGAAATAAAGTCCAAGTATACCTAGAATAGTCATCAACAATTACTAATGCATAGTAACTCCCACCAAAACTCATGACCCTAGATGGTCCAAACAAATCCATGTGCAATAATTGTAATGGTTGAGTGGTAGAAACAATATTTTTTAGATTTAAAAGATACTTTTGTTTGTTTACCTTTTTGGCATGCATCACATAACTTATCTTTTTCAAATTTTAATTTTGGTAAACTAATAACTAGATCTTTTGAAATTAATCTATTTAGATGATCCATATTAATATGATCAATTCTCTTGTGCCATAACCATGGATCACAATCTTTACTTAGAAAGCATCTATCATTTTCAGATTTTTGTTTTAAATCAATCATGTAAACATTATTTTCTTTGAAACCACTTCTTCCTTACAGATTCTTCTTTGTTATCTTCATGAGATTTTGTCATGAGACACAAATACTTTATATCCTTTATCACATAATTGACTAACACTCAATAAACTATGTTTTAAACCTTCTACAAGTAACACATTTTCAATGGGAGTAGAGGAACTCGTACCTATTTTACCGATTCCAATAATTTTGCCTTTGTTATTATCGCCATATGTAACGTGTCCACTTTTCTTAGGATAAATGGTTGTAAATTTGGATACATCTCCTGTCATATGCTTGGAACATCCACTATCAATGTACCACTTCTTCCTTACAGATTCTTCTTTGTTATCTTCATGAGATTTTGTCATGAGACACAAATTGACTTGATCTTCATCATTATCCTGGAATAACCTATTCCTGAAAATACTTTTGAAAAACAAAGAATTTCAAGAGGCCGTGAATCTTGAAGTTTTTAAACTTTCTACAAGATAATTGCTCTGATACCACTTGTTGGATCAAGTGGCCTCAGAATAATTAAGAAGGGGGGTTGAATTAATTATTAATGAACCTTTACTAATTAAAAATTTATCCTTCTTAATGTTACTAGATTCAATTTGGCTTTTACTATAATGTTAAGAAAGTAAAGAACAAAAATAGAAACTTAATCAAAAGTAAAAGCGCTAATTAAAGTGCACAACGAAAATTAAAGAGTGTAGGGAAGAAGAAGAAAAACACAAGAGTTTTATACTGGTTCGGCAACAACTTGTGCCAACATCTAGTCCCCAAGCGACCTGCGGTCCTTGAGATTTCTTTTCAACCTTGTAAAATCCTTTACAAGCAAAGATCCACAAGGGATGTACCCTCCCTTGTTCTCTTTGACAACCTAGTGGATGTACCCTCCACTTGAACTGATCCACAGGAGATGTACCCTCTCTTGCTCTCAGTTACAACAACCCAAGTAGATGTACCCTCTACTTGTACCACAAAGGATGTACCCTCCAATGTGTTAAGACAAAGTTCTCAGGCAGTTAGTCCTTTGAAACTTTGTGAATGGGGAAACAAAAGAATTCTCAAGCGGTTAGTCCTTTGAAATCTTTTGTTTATGGGAAAGGGAAGAATCAAAAGAATTCTCAAACTGTGTCATTTTGAATTCTTTGACAAGGGAGAAGGGAGACATAAAAGAATTCAGGCGGTTAGTCCTTCGTTCTTTTGGAAAAGGGACAAGAGAGACACAAAAAGAATTCAGGCGGTTAGTCCTTGGCGAATTCTTTTTGGCAAAGAGAGAAGGGAATGAAAAAGATGAATAGCACTCTTTTGTTTTCAAGGTTTGGAAAATCAGAAGACTTTAGAAAGATTTTGGCAAAGGAAAAAGAAGAAGAAATTCAAGAAGATGTTCAAAGAAATTCAAAGGTTGTAAAAGATTGTAATGATTGTTCTTAAAATGAAAGTTAAGGTCTTGCTTTTATAGACTCTTCATGTCTGGTCAAGAAAACCATTAGAAGAATTATAACCTTTAGAAAAACTTGAAACCCATTGGAAGAGTTACATCTTTTGATTTTTATTCAAAACTTATCACTGGTAATCGATTACACAAAGCATTTTTGTGAAAGAATGTGACTCTTCACAATTGAATTTGAATTTCAACGTTCAAACACACTGGTAATCGATTACCAAAATCTTGTAATCGATTACACCATTTTGAAATTAATTGGAACATTGTAAATTTAGTTTGAAAGCTTATGAAAACAAACTTTGCTACTGGTAATCGATTACAGTAAACTGGTAATCGATTACCAGAGAGTAAACACTCATTGGTAAAAGCTTTTGTGAAAACTTCATGTGCTACTCAATGTTTTGAAAAAAAATTAGTACTTATCTTGATTGAGTCTTTTCTTGATTGTTGAATCTTGAGTCTTCAATCTTGATCTTGATTATTCTTGAAACTTGATTCTTGAATCGTGAAATCAAATTTCTCTTGATTCTTGAATTGTTCTTGACTCAATCTTGAAATCATTCTCTTGGGCTTTTTGTCATCATCTTTGTTATCATCAAAACACCTTGAATCAATCTTGATTCATCATCATGAATCAATCTTGATTCATCATCATGAATCAATCTTGATTCAATCATGAAGCTTGCTTCTACATGGAGGGTTCTGACCGTTGGAGGTTTCTGACCAATGAGAAGTTAAATGAAGTGTCACTATGGGAAGTGTCATCGTGTGAGAGCCATTGAGAAGTTGACAATTAGGGGCATTACAAATGGTATCAGAGCAGACCTCTCTTAGAGTATGATGTGGTTCAAGGATGAACTAGGCAGAAACTGGTGGGCATGTAAGATCTCGAAAAATCACACTAGAAATAGAAAGATCTGGAGGCTGTGCTAGTATGAGACTGTACAATTGAGGACGACTTAAAGGAATTAAACACCCTAGGACGACTTTGTAATGGCTGGCTAAACACCCTAGTTGGGGATTTCTAATGAACAGCTGGTGTAAATACTTAATATCTAATTGATTATGTTTTTTGTGTTCAATGCTTCCTTCAATGCTTAATGTTTGTATGTTTTTGGTTTGATCATCCATTTGTGTGCATAGTTAGGTGACTTTAGCATTGGGAAATGTACTGTTGCCTTAAAACTTGATTGAAGCAGGATTGAAGCTTAGTCTTACAAGAGGGATCTGCGGATTAAGTTTTGGTTTTAATTATGTTGTTACAATAATGTTGTTTAGTCTAGGCATAGTCTTACAAGAAGAATCTGCGGACAAAGCTTAGGCTAAATTAGGCTAAACTTTCGTAAGCTGCTTGAGCTAAGTCTAGTCTTACAAGAGGGATCTGCGGATGAAACTCAGTTTAAGTTAGTCTAAACCTAAGAGGGCCATCTAAATTAGGGCCTAGTCCAACAAGAGGAATCTGAGGATGAAGCTTGGATTGATTTGGTCTGACGAGGGATCGAGGTTTAGTAATTTAGGCTACAGCATAGAACACAAGAGCATGATTGGTTAGAGAAATATATTTATATGCATCAGCTTGTTTGTTAGAAAGACCCAACATTTCTACCTACTACTATTACTTTTACTTACCTTACATTTTATAGTTTTTAGCATAAAGTTTTAGTTTAAATTTTGTTTGAAATTATCAATCATACATGTTCTCTCAAAAATGCTTCATTTCTGAACTTAACTCAGGCTAACATTAGTTCCCTGTGTTCGATACTCGGATTCATCCATTTTAATTTTTAAATACTTGACGATCCAGTACGCTTTCCGGTAAACCGGATTTCCCTTGCATATAATTGTACGAAGAGAAAGTGGAACAAAAAGTAACCGCAGAGGAAATCCAACAAAGAATTTATGGGGCTGTTGTCGGGGAACTAAGTTGTTAGTAGAGTTTAGTTCAGTGTTGTAGCATTGCTTTACTTTTGCTTTCTTTGATTTATTGATTCTTTTGACTAACATAGTAGTTATAGCATATTCATTGTTCTTTTGAACTGGATAACTGTTGTTCTGTTTTCTTGTATGCAAAGAAGATCTATTGCAGGTGATTTGATCCCCATTGATTTGGAGATTAACACCACTTGTAGAAGGCGTAATCAAGAGAGAATTAGAAATTTTTTGCAGGATTTAGAAGCAGCAGCAATTCCAGTGGAAGAACCTCAATCTTTTGAGGCATCTTCTAGTTTTCCTATTACAGGACATTCTCATTTAGATCGTATCAAAGACCAAATCATGGCTGAAGAGCCAAGAAGAGTCACCCTGGAAGATTATTGAAGTTCTAATGTGCCACAATTTTTCACCAGCATTGCACAACCAGAAGTTCAAGCCCAAACCATTACATATCCACCATCATTGATTCAGTTGATTCAGAATAATTTGTTTCATGGATTACCAAATGAAGACCCATATGCACACTTAGCCACCTACATAGAAATATGCAATACTATTAGGTTGGTTGGAGTGCCTGAAGATGCAATCTGATTGAGCTTGTTTTCATTGTCTTTATCTGAAGAAGCTAAGAGGTGGCTTCATTCATTTAAAGGCAATAGTCTTAAGACATGGGATGAGGTTGTGGAGAAATTTCTCAAGAAATATTTTCCTGAGTCTAAGACAGTAGAAGGCAAAGCCACCATCTCTTCTTTTCACCAATTTCCCAATGAATCTTTGAGTGAGGCCTTGGAAAGATTCCGTGGTATATTGAGAAAGACTCCCACTCATGGATTCTCAGAACCGATACAGCTTAACATTTTTATAGGTGGGTTAAGACCGCAGTCCAAGCAGCTATTGGACGCTTCTGCAGTTGGGAAAATCAAATTGAAGACCCCTGAAGAAGCCATGGATCTCATTGAAAATATGGCTGCAAGTGACATTGCTATTTTGAGAGATAGATTATTGGAGCTAACCTCCCAAGATGCATTGTTGGCACAAAATAAGTTGTTGTCTAAGAAACTTGAGGCATTGACTGAAACACTAAGTAAGTTGCCAACTCAAATTCATTCTGCACATACTTCACATGCTTTTGTTTTACAGGTTTCATGATGTACCATCTGTGGGGGAGCTCATGAATCTGGATGTTGTATCCCTATTGAAGAACAAACCACTCATGAAGTCAATTACATGGGAAATCAGCCCAGAAACAATTTTAATGCAGGAGGATTTTCTGGATTCCAACATGGCCAACAATACAATCAACAGCAGGGACAATGGAGGAACCACCCTGGAAATCAATTCAATAGAGATCAAGGGGGACCATCCACAAGGCCACAACAACAAGTTCCTAGTCTCTATGATCACACAACGAAGCTGGAAGAGACTCTAACTCAGTTCATGCAGGTTTCTATGTCCAACCAGAAGAGCACAGAGTCTGCCATAAAGAATCTGGAGGTCCAAGTGGGGCAGCTTGCAAAGCAATTGGCGAATAGATCATCAAGTAGTTTTACAGCTAATACAGAAAAAAAATCCCAAGGAGGTTTGTAAAGCCGTGATGACTAGAAGCAAAATGGCAATCCATGTGGATGAGAGTGAAGCTGAGAAGAAGATGGAGGAACATAAACAACAACTGGCACCTAAGCCAACACTTGAACCCGATTATGATTTTGTAGAACTTGAAGAGATTAATGAGGAGGTTGAAGATGATAAGGAATAAGCGACACCAATAAAAGAGAAAGAAAAATAAAGAATAAAAGAAGAAGAAAAAGAAAAAGAAAAAAAGTTGAAAAATGAAAAACAAAAAGAAAAAGTTGTTGATGATGAGATGAGGAGAGGCAAGAGTGAGACAAACACTAAAAAAAAGAAGGATACTACTCCAAATGAAGGCAAGGAAGTACCTTATCCTTTGGTACCTTCCCGGAAAGAGAAAGAAAGATATTTGACCAGATTTCTTGATATCTTCAAGAAACCGAAAATTACGTTGCCCTTTGGAGAAGCACTTCAACAAATGCCCCTCTATGCCAAATTTTTAAAAGATATGCTGACAAAGAAGAACTGGTACATCCATAGTGATAGAATTGTGGTGGAAGGCAATTGTAGTGTTGTGATTCAACGCATTCTTCCACCTAAGCACAAAGATCCTAGAGTTGTCACGATATCGTGTTCCATTGGTGAGGTTGCTGTAGGAAAAGCTCTCATAGACTTGGGAACTAGTATCAACTTAATGCCTCTCTCCATGTGCCGGTGACTTGGAGAGCTTGAGATAATGCCTACACGCATGACCCTTCAGTTAGCTGATCGCTCCATCACAAGACCTTATGGAGTGATTGAAGATGTTTTGGTGAAGGGGAAACACCTTATATTTCCAGCTAATTTTGTGGTGATAGAGATAGAATAGGATGTGGATATTCCTCTCATTCTTGGCCGCCCATTCATGTCTATTGCAAACTGTGTAGTAGATATGGGAAATAAGATGTTGCAAATGGGCATAGAAGATCAGAAAATCAGCTTTGATCTATTCCATGAAGATAAAAAGCCACCTGACCGGAATGTCTGTTTTAAAGTTCATGTGATGGAGGAAAGAAGAACTGAGAAGAAGGTCCTTGAAGAGGGAACTTTATTGGATCCTGGATAACAGGATGATGCATCAAGCTAGTGACGTTAAAGAAGCGCTTACTGGAAGACAACCCAGCTTTTCTTTCCCTCCTCTATCTTCATTTTTATTTCTTGCATGTAGTTAGGACATCTTGCTTGTGATTGTGATTTATTTCAACTTGTTTAGTAATGAACAAAAAGGGATTTTAAATTATGTGTGAAGAGATAAGTAGAAAATGACTTAGAAAAATTTTCTGATTGCTTATCCGCTAAGTGCAAACCTTGCGCTAAGCGCCATCTCTTCACGTGCTAAGTCGAGCTTGCTCGCGCTAAGCGCAAAGACCCCTGATTGATTGGCTGAATGGTTCAGCTAAGTGCACGTCGTTGCGCTAAGCCCAACATCTTCACTGTAAGTTGCACCTTAAGCAGTGGGCTTAGCATGGATGATGTGCAAAGCCTCACTTCCTCTCTGTGAAAATTTATTATAGCTGTGCTAAGCGCGCCATCCTGCGCTGAGCCCCAGATTCATTTTGTAAGTTGAGCTTTCAAGCTGGGCTTAGCGGGAAAGGATGCGCTAAGCGCCAACATCATTTTGTTTTGAAATCATTGGAAGTGCGCTTAGCGCATGTAGTGGCACTAAGCCTAAATCACTCTGTGTAAGTTGAAGCCTGGTTGCACGCTAAGCCTAACTTCATAGGCTAAGCGCATTTTGCAGGACCAATCAAAGCTACTATCATCGCTAAGCGCGCTTTGCTGCGCTAAGCCCAGGTATGCCTCTGGAACTTGAATTTTTAGCTATGCATAGCGCGAAGAGCTAGGCTAAGCGCTTGAGTTTTTTATAAAAAAAAAAAAAAAAAAAACCAAATGTCAGGAGGTCAGGCTAAGCGCACAACTGCGTTAAGCGCTTCTGTCATGATTTCTAAAAAACAAAGGCACTGCCTTAGGCAGTTACTGACTTTTCTTTCTAAAACTTTTATGCCTCTGCCTTTCCTTTGCTTCATTGTCATTGTGCTCAAGTGCTATTGCATTGCATTCCTTGCTTCCTCATACTTTGCACACATCCAAGTAAGTTCATTTATTACCTTTTTCATTATATTTCATGCTTCAAACCTTAGGATAGTTGATTTATGGTTTTCGTGATTAGTATTGTTGTTAGGTTAAGTAACTTAGCTTTAGGGTTAGGTATCTTAGGACTTTAGGTAGTTTAGAAGCCAATTAGGGGCAATGTGGCTGAAAGGGGTGAAAACCCCTGTGTGTATTTCTGGGAATTACGATGAACGCGTTAAGCGCGCCTGCTGCGCTTAGCCTGTTCATCGCAACTGTTAAATTTTTTAGGATTTCTGATGATCGCGCTAAGCAGACCATGTCGCGCTAAGCGCGTTCATCGTGGTTGTTGAACCAAAATGATGCAAATGCTAAGTGCACCTATGCGCTAAGCTTCAATAGTATACTGAGATACTCAGAGTAGTTGAGGCACTAAGCCCAGTTTGCTGAGCTAAGCACCGCTTAGGTTCTGTTTCTTTACCTTTGGAATAAGGCTAAGCGCGCCTTGTTGTGCTAAGCCTAATCTACAGACAAAAAGATTTTCTGAGTCTTTAGGCTAAGCGCGAGTTTGCTGCGCTTAGCCCATGAGTAATTTTGTGAAGGGGCTAAGCACCAAATTGCTGCGCTAAGCGCCCAGCTCTGTTTTTAGTTTAAATTTTTTTGTTTTCTTGATAATAAACCTGTGCCAATCTCTTGTGTATTGTCTTATATTTTGCAGATGGCTTCTAGGAAAAGAAAGCCACCTTCTACACCCTCTCAAGTGTGATATGATAGATCAAGATTCACATCCCAGGAAGCTTGGGAGAGATACACAGACATTATTGTGCCTAGGAAATTCTACCTGAGAGAAATGTGGTGGTCTATGATGTAAGCTCCATTGGAGATTGTAGGCCTAGGATCTTCTTCATCAATGGATTCCTTTGCTTCTTGGAAGATAAATGGCAGCGGAATGGAGAAGGAAGAGAGAGAGGAGACGCCACTTCAAGGAGAAGATGAGTCTAGAAGAAGTTCACTACCATAGGAGGCCATGGATAAGAGCTTGGAGGAAGAAGGAGATGAATGAAAGGAGAGGGAGAGAAGAGCATGAAATTTTGTGCTCTAAAAGAGCTCTGAAATCTGAAGTTAATATTCAAATGATCAAAGTTAAAAAAATGCACACACATGACCTCTATTTATAGCCTAACTTTGGAGGGAAATTTGAATTTCAATTCAAATTTCACTTGAATTTGAAATTGAATTTGTGGAGCCAAACTTTGCAGCCAAAATTTCACTAATTATGATTAATGAATTTTAGTTATGGTTCAGCCCACTAATCCAAGATCAATTCCAAGATTCTCCACTAAGTGTGTTTAGGTGTCATGAGGTATGTAAAGCATGAAGGACATGCACAAAGTGTGACTATATGATGTGGCAATGAGGTGTAGTAAGCAAATGCTCACCTCCCCCTCTAAAATTTAATTGGATTGGGCTTCTACTAATTCAATTAAATTTATTTCCCAACACACATCAAATATTCACTTAGTGCATGTGAAATTACAAAACTACCCCTAATACAAAAACTAGTCTAGGTGCCTTAAAATACAAGGGCTGAAAAATCCTATATTTCTAGGGTACCCTACCTACATTATGGAGCCCTAAATACAAGGCCCAAAAGTAATGAAACCTTAATCTAATATTTACAAAGATATGTGGGCTCGTACTTAGCCCATGAGCCCGAAATCTACCCTAAGGCTCATAAGAACCCTAGGGCCTTCTCTTGCATCTTTGGCCCAATCTACTTGGAGTTTTCTATCCAATGCCCTTGTGGGGTAGGATTGCATCAGTCTACACCACAGAATTTGATGAATTCTTAGATGAGCTGGATAGAAGACACTGGAGGGAGGAGTTGACTGACTTTCAGGACGGCAACATCGATGTTGCCATTGTAAAAGAATTCTATGCAAACCTCTATGACCCCAAGGACAAATCACCTAAGCAGGTGAGGGTGAGAGGTCATCTGATTAAGTTTGATGAGGATACTCTTAACACATTTTTGAAGATCGTTGTTGTTGTGGAAGAGGGGGAAACACTTTGTGCTTACTCTAGATTCACACTCCTGAGGCTTGATCCTCAGGAGTTAGCTGCTAAGCTTTGTATCCCAATGAGGGGATTCGAGCTTAATGTTGATAGTTATCCAGTGAATATTTTGAGGAAGAACATGACCACTCTTGCTCAAACTTGGAGCGTTCTTTCCTTTTCAAACCTTATTCCCACTTCCCACACTTTTGATGTCACTCTTGACAGAGCCAGACTCATTTATGGCATCATCATGAAGATGGACATGAATGTGGGGTACTTCATCTCCCACCAGATCTCCCTCATAGCACAGCATGACACATCCAGACTAGGATTCCCTACCTTGATCACAGCTTTATGTAAGGCTAAGGAGTTCAGTCAGATTTGAGGTCCCTAGAGAGCCTGAGTCCTACCATTAATCTGGCATATATTAAGAACAAATGTTGGAATCTTGATGATCCAACAATAAATTTCAGAGGACCCAGGAAGGCCAAGGGTAAGAGATCTGAGGCCCTTTCCACTTCAGCACCATCATAGGCACCAACACCTTCTTCTTCTCCAGTACCCCCCTTTTCATCCACTCAGATTCCAGCTATTCCTCCAATACCCCTACAGATGCCACTCCCAGCTCCATTATCTGCAGGACCATCAGACTTTTCATTCACACCGCAGATGCTTCACTCCATGATGCAAAGTTTGCACCGAGGGCAGTCCATCATCATGAAGAGCCTTCAGGGCTTGGGCTTGCCCTCCATTATGAGCATGGAGGAGTTTGAGGCTCAGGTGGCTTGGCCAGGAGACCGGTCTTCTTCTTCTGGAGGGGGTGGGGCCTCTGCAGCCCAGGAGCCTGTGATTAAGGAGCCACCAGCACCAGCACCAGGCACAACAAAGGATGAGGATGAGCTCACTCCTCTTGAACCTTCTTATTTTGATGTAGCTTTACATATGGTTCAGGAGGAGGAGACTACTCCAAATCAGACCCCACAACCATCTCCAGCCCTCACACTTATTCCTAAGGATGTTGTACCAGTTGCGAAGCCTGAGTAGCTTATACAGGATTCATTAGCAGCTCCAACACTGGATTTGAATGAAGACCAACCATAGGAGGAGCAGGACATTTAAATTTTTGCATTCTGAACACTTTAGTTTATTTTTAGTTATTTTATGATTTATGTCATTTAAATTTCAGATTTTATGTTTCAGTTCTTTAAATTTCAGCATTTGAATTTCAGTAGTGTAGTTGTTTGTTTGCTTGTACAAAAAGCTTGATTGAACAGTGAATTGGTTGAACTTTGTATGCAGTGGCTTGTTTGGTATGAAATGAGTGTTTGAAAATTATTTGATTGAGCAAATGGATGAATTGAATGGATTGGGATGATTAGATGATTGTTTTGATCAAGTTGCAGTCATTAGAAGAGAATGAGCATGTGATTGGAAGTATGTCTGAAAATGTTAGTTGGTTGTCAAATTGATTGTGAAGGAATGCATTAATCGTATCCCGGTAAGAGTGTGATCTTTAAATTTTGAGAGAAACGACTATCATTTAGTACTGATTTTTGCGTGAATCTCTGAAGTATGGACTGGATACATGAATTTGAGGATGATGAAGGCCATGTTTGATTATGAATAGCCACTTAGCCAAAAAGCTAACCATATGTTTGAATGAATTATCCCTTGCACCCAGTTTGAGCTGAATGAATTTATTGATTGATTGAACCTGGAGCCTATTCAGTTGTATCTTCTGCTACCTTATTTTAGGTTGTAGGAGAGCATCATCCACAGAAGTTGGGTTTAAAGAAAATTTGTCCCAAATTTGGGGGAGGCGCTGGGTAAGAATGGAAATGGTCAAAGTAAACAGCATACACACTATTTCTGTACATACACATAATATCTTTGTATATATTATGTTAAAAAAAATTGTAAGTACAATTGAAATTAATAAATGTGTATGTTGCAAAATAATGGAAGCTAAGTGCCTAAATAAAGGGCGAGTATAGGGTAGGAATGATTGCAAAAGGTAAAGGTTATTCTATGGATTAATGCTCTCCTAGAACCTAAGCTTTTGAATCCTAGAAAAACCATGAATTATTGGCAGCCTAACCCCATTACAAGCCTAGAAAGTCCTTCGGATTCATTTTTTGTGTTCATTGTTGTATGATATGAGATGAAATGCAAATGTTGGAACTTGTGTTGGTTGTTTATGATGGAATAAGCCTAAACACTTGAGCATGAGTGAAACAATGACTGTGAGGTTTTGGTTGATGATCCTTCCTTGATTTTTGTCATGCTTACTAGCTTATTTCAACTGTGACTCTAATGTTTATGCTCCTATCTTTGAAAAGTTGCATGCTTGTGAGAAGTAATTGATTTAACTATTCCATGATATTCAGTTCATATGGTTGAATTCCTTTATGAATTAGACACCATTTTCTTTTGATTGACCACTGTCTTTATCACTTGAGGACAAGTGAGATGTTCTTTCTTTGCTTGAGGACAAGCAAAACTGTAAATTTGGGGGAGTTTGTTAGTCACCTTATACGACTAACTTTTGTATAGAAATCATTTTCCAAAACTTGTATAGTTCCCCAATTTATGGTTATTTTGGAGTAATATTGTAAATAAATCTTGTTTTATGGTTAAAGCTATCTCCAGAACATTTCCATTGGATTTAATGATGAAATTTTCCCATTTTCAGGTGAAAAAGAGGCTAAGTTTTGAAGTCCAAAAAGTAGCAGTTGGGCTAAGCGCGCATCCACCGCTAAGCGTAGCTTCGGCGCGCTTAGCGCGAAGGAGAATTTGGCAGAGCATCAACATCAAGGCCACACGCTAAGAACGAGATCAATGTGCTAAGTGTGGCAGGTGTCTTTAGCCAGGCTCAGCGTAAGACTAGCGCTAAGCCCAAACCCACTTACTCGCACTAAGCGCGATGGTGGCGCTAAGCGCATCGTCGTGATTTCACAGCCAATTTAAAGCCTGTTCTGTGCAGAATTAGGGTATACACTTTGGACATTGTTTTGCTCAGATGTGTGCACACTATTCCAGAGTGCCTATTTCGGGAAAAGAGCCCTAGAAGCAGCAAGAGGAGCAACTTGTGCATTGAAGTCTGGGTTTTGTAATTTGATAGAGATTAGTTCGTTGGAGAGTGAGTGTGAGATGCTGAGAAGAGGAGGAGGAATCCTTCTTGTGTAACGAACTATAATTCTCTGCTTTTAATCTCATTTATTGTTAGGGTTTCTTTGTAATGCCTGGCTAAACACCCTGGTTGGGGATTTCTAATGAACAACTGATGTAAATACTTAATATCTATTTGATTATGTTTTTTGTGTTCAATGATTCCTTCAATGCTTAATGTTTGTATGCTTTTGGTCTGATCATCCATTTGTATGCATAGTTAGGTGACTATAGCATTGGGAAATGTATTGTTGCCTTAGAATTTGATTGAAGCAGGATCGAAGCTTAGTCTTACAAGAGGGATCTGTGGATTAAGTTTTGGTTTTAATTATGTTGTTACAATAATGTTGTTTAGTCTAGGCCTAGTCTTACAAGAAGAATCTGCGGATGAAGCTTAGGCTAAATTAGGCTAAACTTTCGTAAGCTGCTTGAGCTAAGTCTAGTCTTACAAGAGGGATCTGCGGATGAAACTCAGTTTAAGTTAGTCTAAACCTAAGAGGGCCGTCTAAATTGGGGCCTAGTCCAACAAGAGGGATCTGAGGATGAAGCTTGGATTGATTTGGTCTAACGAGGGATCGAGGTTTAGTAATTTAGGCTATAGCATAGAATACAAGAGCATGATTGATTAGAGAAATATATTTATATGCATCAACTTGTTTGTTAGAAAGACCCAACATTTCTACCTACTACTATTACTTTTACTTACCTTGCATTTTATAGTTTTTAGCATAAAGGTTTAGTTTAAATTTTGTTTGAAATTATCAATCATACATGTTCTCTCAAAAATGCTTCATTTCTGAACTTAACTCAGGCTAACATTTGTTCCCTGTGTTCGATACTCAGATTCATCCGCTTTAATTTTTAAATACTTGACGATCCGGTGCGCTTTCCGGTAAACCGGATTTCCCTTGCATATAATTGTATGAAGAGAAAGTGGAACAAAAAGTAACCGCAGGGGAAATCCAACAAACACCCACTTAATAAATGAAATAACACTATGCACAAACCAAATAACTTAGCATGTCAAAACTTGTGTACGTGAGTACCTTATGAAGAGGCCAGCTAGCTTGTGACAGCTAATAAGCCAGAATTGAAGAAATTTTTGCATATATAATTCAAGAAATTTTGTGTAAGAAGTGTATGTTGTGTGAATAAAGCTTCAAATAAGGTAATAAGGTTCACAATCAAGCTTCATATGGTTAACTACTTCAAATAAGGTAATAAGGTTCACAATCAATGGCCACTCATACTTCAACCTAGTTTTAATCATGAATGTGGATGGAGCTACTGATGTCAATTCAGTGTCCATCAAAGGGTCCAAAACTAGCTGGCAACCCATGTTAAGGAATTTGGGGCAAAATTGGCAGAGAAAATCATACCTGTGATGATAGAACTATGACAAGCTTCAATGTGGCACCAGCCAATTAGAAATTTAAAGTGAGGGCACCTGTCAGTTATGTGAGAGCGACCGTGATCAACACAATCGTAGAAATTACTACCTAATACTATAATTTAAAGTGCTTTCTTGTAGTAGTGGTTTACGCAGCATGACTACCTATGGAGTGTACTATTATTAGCAGTTTCTATTCTCTCTAGCTAGCTTCATGTATGGTCAATGCTATATATCAATAGTAGGCATCAAGATATTTATATTCGTGCTTCCTATTATACTAAAGAGGGCTTGCAAAAGTTGGGTCCAAGATTCGAATTACATACCCTAGAAACCCCAAATAAATCAATCCCTAGAAAGCAAGCTATAAACATGCACAAAATCTACAGGCTCAGCAACACAATACCTAAGACAAAGTCGCGGAAAGTACCTAAAACAGAGTCGCCAAAAGTCGTGAAAGGTTGCAGAGATAGAAAGATACAATCGTAATGAAGAACCTTAGACGACAAAAAAGAGAATGAGAGCTAGGGCTCACATTCTAATATTTTTAAATAGGTAAGCCCAACATCGGTTTTCAATATAAAACCGATGTTAATCAAATGATGTTAACGTTAACATCGATTTTCTAAAAAAAACGATGTTAACTTATCATACGTTAACATCGGTTTTCTGAAAAATCGATGTTAATGAACTGAAGTTAACATCGATTAACTAAGTAATGTTAACATCGATTTTTCAAGAACCGATGTTAACTTTAGTTCATTAACATCGATTTTTCAGAAAACCGATGTTAACATATAAATGTTATTTACAATTATACCACCGCGTTTATGTTCACATCGGTTTTGGCAACAACCGATGTTAATCTGACGATGTTAAATCTATATTTTCTAGTAATGGTGTTTGGTTTGGAGTAGTTATGACATAGGTGACCTTTTGGAAATTTTTCCAGAAAGCGTGTGAGTGAGAACAAAGCACGCTGAAAAGTCTCATGTTACTTTATAGGAATATTCATTGATCCTAAAAGTAGTCGAAACAGATTGTCAAGGTCTCGGAAAGAGCTACCTACGAAAGGTTTTGACCGATGGAGGGTTCTGACCAACGAGAAGTTGAGTGAAGTGTCACCATGTGAAGTGTTATAGTGTGAGAGTCGTCGAGAAATCGACAATCAGGGGTGTTACAATCTCAACGAAAGAGATTGAAATTAGTGTCCTAGATTTTAGAGACAACGGGAGCGCCAATGAAATAAATTGAGAGAAAGGGAGAAAATCAAAGAGAATTTAGAAAGGGTATAAAGATACACTTTTAGAATCTCTTAGTATTAGTTATGTTGTGTGTTACTATGTTGGGTGATTACAAAATATATATTTATAGTGTTTGCTAATGTGACGTTATCAATCACGTGGTTTATTACTAGTATTTGCATTAAATATCATATTCTAAAGGTTACATCAAACTTATCCTAAGTCAATTATATTGTTAGCAAGACGCTTCTTGGTTCACCTAGATGTTCAAATTTGTATTCAACTTATGATCTTTAAGTCGCTCATCATGTACTAGGATGTGCATCACATGCTTGTGACGTGTGGAGTTAATGTTTAATGCGAAATAACTTTCAATTTAAAAAAATGAAGTCAAAATAAGTATATTATGTTCACAAAACTTAAACTTATTTCAAGATTAATACAATATCGTATTTTACGATTTTCAACTATTGAGATGCAACAAATAAAAAAGTCAAATGTGATTTCATATTTTAAAATGAGCTACAATAAAATAAAATAAATTGATTTGATATTTATAAAAAATAATAAAAATCAATAATTTTTTAAATACAATGCCAACTTAAAATATTTTTCTTTATAATTTTTTAAATAAATATAATAATTTCTTAAATAGCCCACAACAATATATATATTAAAATTACATATATTAAAATTACATAAGAATATAAAACATTAAAAGCTTGAATGGGCCCACGGCGGTTGCTACTCCTGCTGATCTGAAATTCATCTTCCGCAATAATCTTCGAACAAAATACTCGTTCTACCATTATATTTGTCTGAAATTCCAACTCCTTGAAGGTTCATCATGACCGGGGCCGGATTCACCATTGAATCAAATGGAGTCAATTTTTTTTACATAAATATTTAAATATCTAACTTTTAATAAACAATAAATTTAACAAATATATTTATTGTTAATTTTATGTATAAAATTAGAATTTACTACTAAAAATTATTAATTAAATATCAACTCAAAATCTATTTTTATATATTTTCCTTTATTATTTTTTTTCTTTTATATGTATAAATAAATAAATAAAAAGTCCTAAGAAAGTCAAGACCCTACTTGTTTCCCTAGTTATATATATATATATATATATAAAGAGTCCTAAGAGAGAGGGACCCAAGACCCCGCCTTCTCTCCTTGGATCGTAGGGGTGGGAATAGGTCAGGCCGATTTACGGGAGCCTACGCCCTGTCCTACATAAAGTCTGACCTGAACTGACCTATTTAATTAAAAGGTTAGGCTCGGACTTTTTTAAAAGCCTATTAAATTAAATAAATCAGGCTTAGGCTTGTTAAAAAGCAAGTAGACTTGATTACAGATTACTCCTCCATAACTTTCATTCCTATAATCAAGTAAGATTTTAATTACAATTTAGGCTTAGGTGTTTTTATTGGCTTTCCTATTCTGGTTAACGTTTCCTTTTTCATTAACTTTCCTATTTTTCTACCCCAAAGCAAACAAATATAAAAAGACTTTTAAAAAGGCTATCAAGTCAGACTAGGCTTTTAAAAAGGTCAGGCCGAGCCAAAATAAAAGCCTTTGATAGACTATAGGCCAGGCTCAGGCCTAAAAAATTCATCGTAGGTTAGGCTTAGACCTTTTAAAGCCTGGTCTGGTCTGGCCTATTCCTATCCCTATTGGATCGTTCCTAATCATAATAGAATACCTTCTTTAAGAAGAACAATTAGGCATCCAATTTTTTAAAATATCAAATCCATATCTATCATTTTTTTATCACTCTTTTTAACACATCATATTATCAACAATATTTGTATTTTCTTTTTTTATCTCCTTTTCACTAAGAGTCGATTTGATAGAGGGAAAGAGAATAAAATAAAATAAAATTGAAAAAAAATATTTAAATTAAAGTAGTATATTAAAGGTATGGGAACCATACATATTTTATAATAAAAAAATATTCTTTTTTCACCTATTTCTTGGCAACCAAAACCCCTCCTTAAGTGTCCAAATCTTATTTCCCCTTTAAAAATATTCTAATTGCCATCATCAGATAATAAGGCTTTTAACGTGGTCTAATGGTCTAAATGACCAAAGGTACTTTGGTACATTTGCTCAATCATATCATTCAATAATTGCGCATGGGAACCAACTTTGCAAGGGAATTGAAACGTTTCAATTCCGTTAACGGAAAATAACGTCTTAGAAACGTCACCATAGTATGATAGAGATTTGAAAATGTTGTATGCTTACTAAAGAATCATTTTGAGAACAGATAAGATATACCAAATGCCGTTGACGTAACTTACATCCTTAACGAACCAAAAAAAAAAAAACATCCACTGCTTTTCTCCTGTTACCATACCCTTCTAAGACTAAAACACAAGAACACAACTTGGACATTCGTTTATTTCACTCTATGCTAACTTCTAAACACAAAATTGTTCTTACCACTCATAAGTAGCACCAATTTGTCAGCACTAACTAGTAATTATAAAAAAATTAAAAAAATAAATCAAATCAATCAAAAGGGGCTCCAAAATCCTTGCCTATTATCATTTCCATGCATCATTTTCCCTTGCTCTAAATTTTAAACTTCATCCACAGCTATAACTATGTCCCTGCCAACACCTTCTCTCACAATAAAATATGCAACTCAACCCCACCAACACCTCCACAATGGCCGCCTCCGCCTTCTCTAAGTCGGAGTAATGCAGCGTCTGCAGCAGCAGCGCCGTTGTCTTCGTCTCAAACCTCGCCGTCTCCATGCTCCTCTCCGCCTGCCACCGCACCGTGTCGTGTGCCACCGGCGACAGCCACTCCAACATCTTCTCCACCGCGTCCCGCCACCCCTCTGCCAGCGCCTCCCCCTCCTCCTCCCTCCTCCACCGCCCCCTCAGCTTCGCCGCCACCTTTTGTCTCACCCTCTCCGGCAACATCTCGTAAAACCTCTCCCGCGCGTCCTCCGCCACCGTTGCCGGCGCGTGCAGCAACCGTTCCGCCGCCAAAACCACCTCCGCATACCTCGCTGCAAGCCCCGCCCCGCCCACCGTCGACGGCGGCGCCAGCCTCAAAACCCTATTATTAACATTACTCATTGGCCTATCAACTTCACGGTTCAAGAACCGTATCACACCGGTTTTGTTGTTATTACTAGCCTTCGGAATTGGACCGGATCTTGTGACACGCTTCTGAAGTGATTCCTCGTAGAGACAATAATTTTTCTTGTACAACTCGCGGTGTTCCAAGAGGCAACAGCAATTGTTGTTGATGTTGTTGTCATCATTGATTTCATAGCAGTTGCAATTAGAAATGTAGCCTCCAAAAACGGAACATATTCTAGCGTAGACAATGCAAACCACCTTAGCCATGATCCCAACGGTTTTGTCCAATGTTTGGCTCCATAGTGAAACTTCCTTGTAATGCTGTACTTGTTTTCTTTGATACGCTATCTGCTCGTTCAAGTATTCCATGTTGTTTTGTTTTGCGTTGTAGTTGTTGTTATAATTAATGGGTCTCATAACTGTCTTCAATCTTTGTTTCTTCTTCTCGGAAGTCTCGTGTTCCGCCATGCAATGCATGGCAGAATGAAGACTTTTGGTTGAAGAGACAAGCTTCTCAATTTTGGAGATAATCTTCGGGGTGTTGCGAGTACCGTAACTCAGCTTTCGAAGGTCGATGAGGCCAAGCTTGAGGTCGGCGTAGACAAGGTCGAAGCTGCTGAGGCTCGGATCGGAGCATTTCCGGCCGAGCCGCGAGACAGTGTCGGCTGCCGTGTCAAGCTCCTCAAGGCGCTCTGCTGCGGCGAGGTTGAGAAGGAAGCATTCATGTTGGGAATTCAAGTATGTTACCCCTTTGGATTTGATCACCTCTTTGCGAAGCTTGATGATTTCCTCGTCCGAGAGGGAGTGGTAGAGGGAAATGAGGTGGCTCATGGTTTTTCCGGCCTCGAAGGCAAGGATGCCAAGGGTGTTAGCCCCCGGGACCACCGTCTTCTGACGCCATGCCATGGTGGCAACTACCATGATCACAAGGTTTCTTTAACTTGCTAAAGTTGCTTTGTTTTATTTGTTTCTCTTTTCCCTCTTTATATCACTAGCATTCACTGTTTCTCTTATGTATATGTCTTTATGACTATTGACTAATTGGGAATGCACTTTGGATTTTTCAAGGTTGAGAACTTTGGAAGAAAAGGGTTAGTTTATATAGGGTGTGATCTAATGTTTTGAATATTGAATATTCCATAGGACGCGTTTGGACATTGGGAAGTGGGAAGGATTCATTAGTATAATTAATTAATGAATTAAAGACGTTTTTGGATATGATTGATCCTTTTGATCGTGCTTACTACCGCCAAATGCGATATTATGATATTGCAGTTTGTTCTTTGTCCCGAAGTCAATTTTTCCGTCACACAACACACATATTCTATCTGGGTTTATTTTTCTCTTCTTTTTTCGCTGTTGTTTAATATAGAATGGGTAAGGGAGGTGGAAATTGAAAAACAGTTTTATTTTTTTATTTGTTAATATGGTTCAATCATAAGATTATGTACACATTACAGATAGTGAAGTGTATACGCGTTAAGTGATTTCATTCATGTACATCTAGTGTTAGAGTCACGTAACATAAGAGACCAAGTTGGTCGTAGATATACTTGAACTGAAAGTTGAAGGTAGAAATGTTTTTTTAATGAAAAAATATATTGGTTATGTTGTGGAAAAATAACTTAAAAGTAAAAAAATTATCAAGTTAACTTATGAATTAAAATTCTTGGATAAAGTTAGTTAATAAAGTAACAATTAAATATAAAATGATGTATTTATATTATTTTATAGACAATAATATACTTTTAGACAATTTTATTTTTATGCGTTGATTTTGAATATTCTTCTTATTTTTGTTTAAAGTGAATAATTCAGTGAGTACATAAATTAAGTATCAAGTGATTAGTAAACTGGGTATTGTGAAGGTTATCCCATATATCTAGGTTATATTCCCTTCATATATATATATATATATATATATATGCAACTTCAGTGATGGTTTCCTAGGAATCTGATACTTAAAAATAAAATAAAAAAACCTTATAAAACTATTGTAGGATTGTTAGTGTGCACTTTGTCTAACTGTATCCTTGAAAAATCTTTTATCAAAATGAATTTCTTCTCTTCAATTAACTTGCTCCTCAATGTTGTCCTTATTAAAATAGCTTCCTTACCACATGGTTATTGTGATAGCCTCAACACAACCATGAAGTTAGGTCATAACAAATGTCCTTTAAAGTTCAAGCAACTTCAGTATTATACGTTGCCAATGCTAACTTTAAGTTATTTTTCATGACACATTCTAACACATGTTCTCATGTGTTCATATTTGACATGTGCTCATCAATGAAATTTAATTTCTATATATTCCTACATATAACATTATATATACACATAACAAATGAAAGTTTAAGTTTGAATCTTAGAAGAAAGAGGGACCAACACTTAGCTTTGGACACTAGTAGGCATGTATCAAACAGAATTGTTTTTGAAGGAAAATACATATTTAGTAAAAAACCAAACTATATATATATATATATATATATATATATATATATATATATATATATTAAACAATTACTTGTGCAAAAACAAATATTAAGGCATATTATTGAGTTCGCCATTTTCTTTCACAACTAGAAAATGATAATGAAAACATGTTATACGGAATACCTAACCGTTTGTTCAATGGCGATTAAGGAGAGACAGCTTCCGAAGTGTTTCAATTCTTTGTGGATTTTGGGTATGAATTCAGATGGCTTCTAAGAATTTAGCTGGCAAGAACATAATCTTAGAAGCTGGGACACACGGTGTCGCGGGCAAAAAGATCAAGGATGACGGTAAGAGAGAAAGGAAAAAAGATATAATTAAAAATCAATATCAAATACATTTTCAAACTCATAAAAACTGAAAAATAGAAATACAATTTTTATTTTCTTCTAAATGAAAATGGAAATTAATATTTCCACAAATTAAAAAAGTGCTTAAATTGTTTGAATATGTTTTTGTTTACGTAGTTAAAATAAATTTAAGAAAAATGAGGGGAAAAAAGTTGTAAGCGCGTTTTGTTATACTTTTTACATTCCAATATAATATGGTCAATTTTTAAGTTTTGGTAAATATACAAATAAAGACATATCAATATAATATTAATATGGAGGTACGATATTCTAATTGTTTGGCTTTTCTGTATGTAACTTGCTTTGTGGCTTAGCAACGAATCTCCTAGGAAAGCTTCACTATAGTGCCCAATGAAAGAGCAACGTACGTTGCACTCTCACCGTAGTACACAGGGTGAGAACACGAATTGCGATTTGACTACATCACCTGCAATTTAATAAGTAGGTGGTCCAATCGCTTAATTATTTGAGTATACAAAACAACATTCCATCAACAAAAACACGTAAGTATAGTCTGCATCTTCCTTTTCGGTGTTTTCTAATGGCTACCAATCCATCTTGAACAATTATCTAATAAAAGATAGTTACGAATTATCAGTATCTGTTTGACAAACTATAAGAATTAATTATTTTTAGGATAAATTAGTCTACAGGTATATGAATGAATTATTTTGACAATTTTTAATTATATCATTTTAATTGAATTCTTAAATTTATATTTATTTTCTAATTGAATTTTTCCATTTAACTATCGTTACAAAAACTTAATCACATGACCTAATTAGTCATTGAATTTAGTATTGTCACATTTGAGGTATGTACTGATTATTCTCACGTATCCATAATGATATATTCGCCTTTGTAGTTTTAGACCTAACATTTTTGTACAACTCAGACTCGACATTCTTATTGAACAAATGTTCGAAAGAGCGAATGATCAAGAACTCAGACACAACACTAGCCCAAAAGGACACCGACAACCAAGTAAACTACTCAACTAATCGAATGGGGAATCAATCATCTTAAATAAGAAAAGAAAGAAAGTTTACCCTCATGCCCAATACATAACAAAATCGAAAGATCCTATCTTTATCTGATAAATTATCATCACTCTTAATATCACTTATATCAGATAACAAAGCCTATGGACCCAAAAGTCTCTATTTATCTTCTCTAAAGGGGATGAGGTAATCCAATCTAATTTCTAACCCTAATCTTGATACCTTCCTTTTTACCTTTGTACCATGCTAACTTGAGCGTGAAAGCCCATCCCAAACCTGGCTAGTCGCATGTTTGGTGGGATTTCCTCTCTCAATCATATTTATTTATTCACAAGACTAAAACTTGAAATATATATATATATATATATATATATATATATATATATATGGGTATATTATAAAAAAATGAAAAAGTTATTGACAATATACATTTATAATTGTTATTAATAATTATAATTCGTTATATCTTTCTTAAGAAGTATAATAAAAGGATTATTAAAAAAATGGTTGTTGAAGTATAATTATATTTAGCAATTTCTTTACTAAAATACACAAAAATATATTATATATAAAAAATAACATGTTATCTTATTATTATTTTTACAAAGTATTTAAAATAAAAATAAAAAAACTTAAAACAAAACAATTTTATAAAATACTTGTAAAACATTTACAGTTAGGAGTTAGTTAAAAGTCAATTAACACAGTTGGATTGGAGTTACTTGAGATTGCTACATGAAATAAACTTGGATGTGTGGATGGTTTTATTTCGCACAACCAAGTCATAAGATAACACTTAGGATCATTTTGAAAATAGACATAAAAAGAAAAGAACTTACCCTAATTGTGACTTGTCACTAGAACCAAAGTTATCAAAATGAACATGACCCTAACCGCGACCTATTGGTAGAACCAACACTATCAATCCTTATCCCAAGAACAAAGGAAAAGCTTTCACAATAGAAAAACTCTTAAATTTCATCAATCTTCCAAAATCTCCCAACAAAATGTTTAAGAAGTCAATTTATGCTCTTACGTACTAATAACACTAATTTAGGCCTAAGGTCGAATAACTAATTTAATAATTAAAAGACTTTAAAATAACAAAAAAGGTTGTGGCAGCCCATTAAGTCCGAAAATAGGCTCAAAATACAATTAAAATGAAAATAAATCCTATTTTAAAAGTTGGCTAAAATTTATGAGTTTTGCTTCTTCTTCTCTTTCCTTCATGAGAGAATTTAGTCTCTTGCCAAGTTCTTCTTGAAATCCCTTACTTCTTGCTCTAGTGATTGGTCCATCCATGTTGGGCTTAATTATTTTCTAATCAGCCCAATATTAATAGTCCACCAAAATTGATTAACGCAGCCCATGGATGCTTCTTGTCTTGTAAGTTGGGCTTCCCAAAGTGATTCTTCAAGTTGGTCTCAGAGCATCTTCATCAATTTGTAAGAGAGTGAACCGATTAGGTGTGGCCCTTAATTCACATTGGTCTTCTTTCTCTTTGATCTTTAAAACCAGGCCTTGCAATGCTTGCTTCACCTTTTAATCTTGGACCTTGTTGTAGGACCTCCAATCCCTTGTAAAGGATCATTAGACGGGCTGGTTGCACCTCCATCATTCCCTCCCTCTTTGAAAGGATTCATCCTCGAATCTGATTCGCTACCTACATCAAAGAAAGATAGATCAGCCACATTAAAGGTAGCACTTATATTACCACATTCTCTTGGCAAGTCCAACTTGTAAGCATTGTCATTTATCTTTTCTAGAACTTGAAAAGGCCCATCTCCTCTTGGTTGCCACTTGGATTTTCTTTTAGCAGGAAACCTTCCTTCCTCATATGAACCTAGACCCAATCTCTTGGAAGCTTTTCACTAAAGTATGCAACTGGTTTAGAGTCCTGCATCAGTACAACCCTTATTCCAACACCAAAAGCATCACATTCAATTTCAAAAGCTTTATTAAAATTAGGAAAACAAAGCAAAGGTGCAATGGTCAACTTATCTTTCAATAAATTAAAAGTTTTCTCATGCACATCAGTCCACTTGAACACCACATTCTTTTTTATTTAAAGGTGTAGTAAGTAAACTAAAGTTCTTCACAAATCTTCTATAAAAACTTTCTAACCCATGAAAACTTCTTACCTCATTAGCATTCTTAGGTATAGGCCATTCCCTAATTGTCTTTACCTTTTCTTCATCCACACTTATTCCTTTTGAGCTAATGACAAAACCTAATAACAGATTCAAGGAAAAAAAAAAGCACTTAAGATTGACATACAATTTATTTTCTCTCAAAACATTAAAAACAACATCTAAATGATCAACATGTTCCTCTAATGTTTTGCTTTAGATCAAAATGTCATCAAAATATAGCATAACAAATTTCTCAATGAAAGCACATAAAACATGGTTCATTAACCTCATGAAGGTACTGGGTGCATTAGTTAAACCAAATGGCATCATCAACCACTCATATAAACCATATTTTGTTTTAAAAGTTGTTTTTCCATTCATCATTTTCTTTCATGTAGATTTGATATTATTCACTCTTCAAATCTATTTTAGAAAACACACACGAACAATGCAATTCATCAAACATATCATCCAATCTAGGGATAGGATGTCTACACTTTACAGTGATTTTATTTATGGCTCGACAAAGTCTATACACATGCGTCATGTCCCATTTTTCTTTGGAACCAGGATCACAGGAACAAAACACGGGCTAAGACTTTCCCTTACAAATCCCTTTTGCAAGAACTCATCAACTTGCCTTTGAATCTCCTTTCCTTCTTTTGGACTTGACCTATAGGCTGGTCTGTTTAGAAGAGAAGCACCAGGAATGAAGTCAATTTGATGCTCAATACCTCTTAAAGGAGGTAATCCATATGGAATTTCTTCTTAAAAAACATCAACAAATTCCTATAACAAGAAAACAACCTCACAAGGCAAAGAAGAGTTCATATCATTACTAAATTGAACATCCTTGTACATGAGTACAAGTAGCTGCTCTCTAGCCATCAAAACACTCTCAACCTTTTTTTCTTTGCAAATGCACTCACTTTCTTATTTTTCTCTTTTTTTAATTATTTTCTTTATTTTTCTCACTCTCTGTTTTCTTTTCTTTTCTCTCTTTTTCTTGAATGCTCAATTGTTCTTCTCTCAACGAGCTGAAAAGGTGTTCACACAATGGTGCGATTGTTCAAAACAAGAGCATATCTATTTTTGTAACCATCATGTGTAACCTTTCTATCAAATTGTCATAGATGCCTTAGAAGTATATGCTTAGCATGCATAGTTACCACATCACAAAGAACTTCATCCTTGTATTTACCAATGGAAAAAGAAACCAACACTTGCTTGGTCACCCTTATGTCTCCACAATCATTCAGCCACTGAAGTCTATATGGATTAGGATGTTTTAATGTGGGCAAACTCAATTTTTCAACAAACAAGGTGCTAGCAGCACAACTTCCACCATCAATGATCAAATTGCATACCTTTCTTTTATATGACATCTTTTGTATGAAAAATATGCCCACGTTGCTCCTCATCATCTTCTACCTTAGGCTGCATATTAAGAGCACGCCTAGTAACAAGCACATCTCTATTTACAAGTTCAACAACATCAACATCGCTGCAATCCTCCAATGGTGGCATTTCATCATCACTTGAGCTCTCACTCTCTATGTCTCCATTATCTAGCAGTATCATGACTCTTTTATTTGGACATTGAGAAGCAATATGTCAAACTCCTTGGCACCTGAAACATTTGATATCACGAGATATGGAAGATGAATTAATTTCCATTTTACCTTTAAGTGCAACAAATGAATTCTTGGACTTAGCTTCATCTTTTGACTTTGTCACAGATTTGTTGTTTTGCCAATTTGACTTCCATGAAGAAGTGGAAGCAAATTTGGAAGTACTTTTAGCTTTCAATTGCCTCTCCACTTGAATAGATTTGTGCAGCAACTCCTCCATCTCCACATAATGCTGCAATTCTACCACATCAACTATCTCCTTCTTTAGACCTCCAATGAATTTAGCCATAGTTGCTTGATGATCTTCTTCAACATTGGCTCTAATCATGGCTATTTCCATCTCCTTGTAGTAGTCCTCCACACTTATGGAACCTTGAGTTAGAGTTTGCACTCTTTTGTGAAAATTCTTATGATAGTGACTAGGTACAAATTTCCTTCTTATAACAGTCTTCATCTCCTCCCATCTACTAATAGGCCTTTCACCATTCTTGCACCTACTAGTCACAAGTTGATTCCACCAAATACTAGCATAATCAATGAATTCAACAACAGCTAGTTTAACCTTTTTCTCCTCAGAATAATTATGGCAATCAAACACATGTTCAACCTTTTTCTCGCACTCCAAATACAATTTAGAATCATTTTTACCTTGAAACATAGGGATTGTCATCTTAATGCTCCCCAAATAATTATCTCTTCTTGGTTTGCCTCTTCATCTTCTTCCATGACTTCTTGCATCTGAATACTCCTCTTCCTCTTCTTCTTCTGAAGCTGATTGTCTAAAACTTCTAGATTGAAATGGAGATTGCGAACTATTCAATCTCAAGTTTAAAGCCTGAAATTATTCATTAACAGCTTTAACAAATAACTTGAGATCCACTCCTTCTTCTCCACTCATGATTAAAATTGCTTCTAAAATTGTGTTAGAAGTAATCGTAAATAGAAAAATAAATATCCTCACACAAACACTCTTACGTGTTTACACTCAATAATTTTTTATTTTTCCACTCGTGTTTCACTCTTTTGGCTTTTTCCCTCTAATAGTCTCAACACTCTTGCCTTTTACCACTCAACTTATCCTTATGAACTCTTAAGTAAGAACCTTTGGGGTTGATTATACACGACAAGACACAACAAGGGATCAATGAGAACTTAGTGAATAAGAACAAACAGAGGACAAAGAACAATGGATTTAAGAAAAGTGTTTGTTTTTTTCATGTTTTTTTGTTTCTTTTTATCATTTTCTTCACACTTTTTTTTTGCACGAAATTCAAATTGGAATGCAAATATGTGATTGGGCAGATCTAAATCTAGATTGTAAAAGAATTTTGGTTCTAAATTTGAAAATCAAATTCAGATCCTAACAACTTCAATTATCCAAATCTGGATTGTACAGAATTTTAGCTCCAAATTTAAAAAACAAATTCAAATCCTAACAACCAAAGCTTTGATACCAAATGATAAGAGAACACTTAGGATCATCTTGAAAACAAGTATAAAAAGTAAGGAACTTGACCCTAACCGCAACCTATCGGTAAAACCAACACTATCAATTCTTATCCCAAGAACAAAGGAAAAGCTCTCATAATAGAGAAACTCTCTAATTTCATTAATCTTCCAAAATCTCCCTACAAATTGTTTAAGGAGTCTATTTATACTCCTATTTATAACCCTAATTTAGGTCCAAGGCCTAATAACTAGTATAATAATTAAAAGACATTAAAATAACAATAAAAGTCGTGGCAACCCATTACACATCCGAAAATAGGCTCAAAATACAATTAAAATGGAAATAAATCCTATTTTAAAAGTTGGCTAAAATTTATGAGCTTTGCTTCTTCTCTTTCCTCCATGAGAGAGTTTAGTCTCTTGCCAAGTTCTGCTTGAAATCTATTACTTCTTGCTCTAGTGATTGGTCCATCCATGTTAGGCTTAATTATTATCTAATCAGCCCAATATTAATAGTCCACCAAAATTGATTAACGCAGCCCATGGATTCTTCTTGTCTTGTAAGTTGGGCTTCCCAAAGTGATTCTTCAAGTTGGCCTCAGAGCATCTTCATCAATTTGTAAGAGAGTGAATCAATTAGGAGCGACCCTTAATTCACGTTGGTCTTCTTTTTCTTTGATCTTTAGAACCAGGCCTTGCAATGCTTGCTTCATCCACTTAATCTTGGACCTTGTCGTAGGACCTCCAATCCCTTGTAAAGGATCATTAGATGGGCTGGTTGCATCTCCATTACCAAGTGCAATAGGTTCTCAAGCTTTACATCTTTGGAATCACAACAATAGAATTTTTGCTTTTTGGCTCCTCAAATATATTTCAAAGGAGATTAGTGCAAGTGTAACCATTCCTTCATGTAAAGGAGAATGTGGCATGTAGTTGGAATTGGTGTTAGAAAAGACCTTTTGCGGTGAGAAAAGGATTTGGTGCTTGAGTTGGAGGAAGAGACTGGTTAAAAGACTCTCTCAATTTGTACACGGTATCATCAACTTACAAATATTTTATGATGTCGTTGTATGATGAAAGTATTGTTGAGCATTTTATTTGGGAAAAATATGGAATAAACTTGTCTCGTTGAAGGTGGTTATGTTTGTTTGGAAGAATTTAAGGGATAAGATTCCTTCAAAAAAAAAATCTTTCAAGTCGAGGCCTTTTAGAACGGGATGATGTGTGGTGTGTTCGGTGCCAAGAAGGTCAAGAATCTACAAAGAATTTGTTTGTGGAATGTAAGGTTGTCTCTCAGATTTGACAAGATCATGTCAAGTGGTTTGGCTTTAGTATTGTTATGCATAATGAGGTTATTGGCCATTTTCATTAATTCATGGGTCTTCCATTGGGCTCTTCATTTGTTTTATAATGTTGGCAATTGTTATGGCTTGTGGTGGTGTGGTCGGTGAGGAAAGCGAGGAATAAGAAGATTTTTTAAGGGGAAAATTTTTCAGTCAAAACATTGTAGAATTTGTAAAGATTACATGTTGGAAGTGACTTAAAGGGAGAAGTAGAGGATTCATTTATTCTTTCTCTTCATTGTTACTCAATTTTTTTCTTTCCTTGGGGGTATATGACTAACGGTGTAAGGTTGGAGCAAGTGCTGGGTGGAGCTCTAAAAGGTGTGTTGTTGTCAGGTGTGTGTGTGTGTGTATGTGCGCGCGCGCGCGCATGAGAGAGAGAGTGTTGGAAGGAGTTGGACTTGGTAAGGGTATAAGCTTAGTTACAACTGGCTAGAATTATGTTTAAGAATGGAGGTGGATGTGAGGTGTTATTTACAGGTTCGTTAACTAGGTTGGTGTTGGGAATATGAAAATTTGGAAACACTCTATCAAATCTAACTAATGGTTGTGAATATGAAAATCTAGAAATCACATATTTGGAGTTAAGCGACAAAGGTGAGAGCCTCAACAAAAGTGTGTTGTGTGTGGAGCCTATGGTTGAGGAAGGAGAGTGCGAAGGGTGAGAGGTGAGAGGGTGGAGTCAATGGCCACACCAACAACATCATTTTAACTCCAGGGCATGAACTGCATGTCGCTTCGTGACCCTATGAACTCTCTTGAGCAATTGCATTTAAAGCTAATTTGAATCTCTTAAATCTACGTGTAGCATTCCATGAACACAA
Organism: Glycine max; assembly: GCF_000004515.6. Taxonomy (NCBI): domain Eukaryota; kingdom Viridiplantae; phylum Streptophyta; class Magnoliopsida; order Fabales; family Fabaceae; genus Glycine; species Glycine max. Next base: position 14,683,509 of record NC_016090.4, on the reverse strand, counting down.
GGGGGATAATTTAGGTGCGCCAAGAGACTGTCGTCTGTCGTGTTGCAGTCTTAGTGGATCCAAACCATAAACAAATATTGGAACTTCATTGTTGTGTTAATAGTTATGATCCATGAGTCAAGAACATGGCTTTTATGAAATGAAAACAACTATATTTGTAGTGACCCATCGTCGTTACATGGAACTAAAAATTATCACAAGTGGAAGAATTTATTTTAATTCATTTAAAACTCTTCTATTAAGTTAAGGCTTAAATATGTTTTTGATCCCTAATAAATATATAATTTTTGTGTTTGCTCCCTAATAAATTTTTTCTTTGCATTGAGTCCCTAATAAAATAACATTTTTATTTTTTATCCTTAATATATTGTTTTAGTTCCTGATAAATTAGAAAAATTTTTCGTTTGCTTCCTAATAAATCAACAAATTTTATTTTAGTCTGTATTAATAACAAATGAAAATATTTATCATGGAACAAACACAAAATATGCTAATTTATTAGGGGCTAAAAATAAGTGTCAAGGACCAAAAACAAAATTGTTGTTTTATTAAAGACTCATCGCAAAACAATAATTTATTAGGGAGAAAATACAAAATCAGATATTTATTAGGGATCAAAAACATATTTAAGTCTTAATTTAATTGTGAAAATGCATGTAAACTTTGTGCATTTCAAAGGCCTAAAGCTAAAATGCATGATATCAAGATAAAACATCACATGATATAATTACACCACTGGAAATATCATGTGCCATATGGCACTCCAACATAAACATGACCCATATACAACATCAAAGCAACACTATACAAAATTAAAGATAGGCTAGATAGACTTTGTGTCGATTAATACTATACATGATGCTAAAAGGAAACAAAAGGTATAACATGTCTTCACGTCTAGGTACTCATATCCATGAAGTCTCCAAAGACACAAACCACCTCTTATCCATCTACTCCCCACGTACGTCAGATACGGGATCATCATAGGCACAAACCACACATGCAATAACCAAAGGCTAAGCTTGCAAAAAAACAAACATATTACAACAATATACTACTTAACAATTAAAGCATAAACAAGCATCATCATATACATATAGAACGTAATATTCAGAAATCATACTTGAGGCATAAATCTTCACATAAAGATTCAATCATACGTCAATCAATCAATCATCATCACCATGATTCAACCATCAAACATCATCATCATCATTCTATCAATCATCTACATCAAAGACAGTCTCGACTCCATGGAGATTTCACCTTTTGAGTGATTAACCCAAGTGCATCCCTTAACATAGTCTCACCTTGACCATTCAGGAAGACTCGAATTAACCCTATGGAGGAAGTATGATTTTATTGAAAATGGATGAGCGTGGGTAGTGACTTATCTCGATAAGGCTTGCAAAAACCTTAACCTATCTAGGGATTTACCCACCCATCCATTCTATAGGCTCATTCCCATTAGCCACCATTGATAACCTCTAACACTAAGTTAAAGGCCCACCAACCACCCCCAACTTACGTGCCTACTCACAATAACAACAACAGTTAGATTCCTTGAGAGTTTAAGGTACAATACATTTGTACTCGCCATTTCACTTGTGGTTGGTCTCCAAGTTTCACCATCAACAACAATTCATCCCATATACACTAAAAAGTCACTAAATCTCCTAGGAAGTAGTTCTCACCACTTTGAAATGCCATTCAAAGTCAAAACCTAAGGGTGGTACTTGGGAAGATACCTCACTAAGTGAGACCCCTTAGTTGCTTTAGTGAGGCAGGTTTCTGGTGTGGAACTCATTTCCCAAGTATATCATTTTCAATTCAACAAAAACTTTTCCATAGTTCATTACTAACCCTTCCAACACACATGGATGGTTACAAGACAATTATTATCAATTATCACCATCTTATCAACATCACCACATCAAGCAATATTCATATAGATTCAATTCATCTTTCATATCTCACTCACCAATCATGAACTCCAACCTAGTTCATTAACACTGTAAGACTTTTCACAATCCAAGTTCTTATACTCAAACACCAACACCACCATATGAATGTGAATTATATGATAATAACAAGAATCTAACTCAATTACATAATTAATAGTATTTCATACTATAACAATTAAGACATATACATATATCACCACTTCAACAATATATCAATCTCAACAACAAATAGTCGTTTCTCATCTTTAAAGGTAAACAAAAACTTATAAACAAATGGTGCATCAACCTCAACTTTTTTTCAAAGCCGTACAACATAAGTATTCCTTTCCAAGCTCCAACACATTCATTAACTACATTCTAAGGCACTATCAAGTCATTGCATTCACAAGCATTAATTAAAACATAGCACTTCTTTTTCCTAATAGATTGCACTTAGCATAGAAATATTTCACGCTTTGCACTAAAGGTCTAGAAACTCATCATTTTCCAAAAAAAAAAAAATTGTGCTTAGCATAGAAGCATTTTGCACTTAGCACAAAAGTCTAATAGCAAACCGAAAGTTGCAATTTTTCTACAAAACATTGGATTCCACTTTCCCAAATTGACCTAAACAGCAACTACACAATCAAAGAGGTCGAAGATTGGTTCCTTACATGTTTCTAAACAATTTTAAACCCATAATTTCATAATCCCAACACAAAAACATCAAAACCTCATTCAATCACAAATACTCAAATCCCTAATTTTCAAGATCATGAAAAGGGGCAAAGTTTCCCTTACCTCCACAAATCAAAGATCTAACTTTGAGAACAAGAAACTGAAAAGGAGAAGGCTTTCGATCTAAAATGAGGGTTTTCCTCCACCCTAACAATAACAGACACCAAACAACAACACCCAAACCCCATAAACAAGTAGAATCAACATCTAAACCTCATCTATGAGCACTTTTATGAGTTCCCAAAGATGTCCATGGGAGGAAAAAGGAAATGGAAGATGAGAGGGGAAAAAGGAGAGTTTCCTTACCACAAAACTATCCCACAACTTGAAAGAAACTCAGTCACATGGTCCTTTGAGCAAGGAAAATCAAGGCCTCAAGCTTTTCAATGAAGGGTTTATCATGGAGAGGAAGAAGGGAGTGAAAATGAGAGTGTTTTAGAATAGGTTAAGATTTATGAAAGGTTTGTGACGGTTATATGACTCTCTAACTTCTCTCTTTTCACACATCATACTTTACTAAACTCGTCAAAACTTAAGTATAAACACTATTAAAACTCGTCAAAACACACATACGATAGGACATATACATAAATATAAGCATAAATATAAAAAAAAACCATTGTCTCATAATTAGTTAATTAATTACAAGCACTTAAATTAAATTTAATTACTCTTACAATCTAATTAAAAATACTTAATCAAACATTATGAAAAAAAATAATGCTATACTATTCATAATTGTTGCAAAGCGTTCAAATCATTAATCAAAACATGGTTTCCTCGTAACAAGGAATCATCATCCTCTAAGCAGTGTCCTTTACAAAAATTGTAGAAGCAAATGACTTTGATGTTTTGATGATGATCATGATGATTTGATGCAAATGATGCAAATGCGCTTTTCAAGTTTAAATTCAAGATAATGATTCAAGAATACAAGACACAACATCAAGATGATCACTAGTATTTTAGGAAGGGAATTCCTAATTGATATAGCAAAAGGTTTGGCCAAGTAATTTAAGTTAAAAAGTGTTTTTCAAGAGATTTACTCTCTGGCAGTCGATTACCAGAGGATGTAATCGATTACCAGTGGCAAAAAATGTTTACAACAGCTATTAAAAATTTGAATTCAAATTTTAGACTGTGTAATCGATTACACAATATTGGTAATCGATTACCAGCAGTTAATAAACGTTTTAATTCAAATTTTAAAACCTGTAATCGATTACACAAATCTTGTAATCGATTACTATAGGAGATTTTCAGAAAAATATTTCTAAGAGTCACATCTTCTCAAATGGTTTTTAAATGACCACCAAAGGTCTATATATATATGACTTGAAACACGAATTTGTTCAGAGTTTTTCAGAACAAGTGTTATTCTCTCAAAGAGCAAAAACATTTTATCCTCTTAAGAATTCCTTGGCCAATACACTTGCAATTCAATAAGGAATCATTTGAGTGCTCAAATTGTAAAATCTATCTCTTTCAAGAGAGATTCATTCTTCTCTTCTTTCTAAATTCTCTAAGGGATTAAGAGACCGAGGGTCTCTTGTTGTAAAAGAATTCTGAACACAAAGGAAGGATTGTCTTGTGTGTTCAGAACTTGTAAAAGGATTTTACAAGATAGTGGAACTCTCAAGCGGGTTGCTTGGGGACTGGACGTAGGCACAAGGGTGTGGCCGAACCAGTATAAATCCAAGTTTGTACTTTCTCTTCCCTTAAATTCTTTTATTTATTATTGCTTTATATTTATACTCAGATTGTTCTATTTGAATCATTATTTAAGAGTTCATTTTTAAGGAAATTTGTAACTTGCATAGAAAGTGAAATAGAATTTTAATTGGGGAAATAGTTTGCAATATCTTAATTCAACCTCCCTTCTTAAGATATCTGAGACCACTTGTCTAACAAAAATCACATTTTAAAAGTTTTAGCTGACACATCATCGCTTAACTGATGGTAGGGACAAATGAACATAATTTTTAATATATCCGGTATTTAACGCACAGAAGAAGTTTTATTTGAGATCTAAAACAAAATTCATTAATTTATCTAGAATCTAAATATATTTTAGTTAAAAAATTTCCAATTCCTGGACACACTTCATCACCAACTCAAGTGCTCACACGACACATTTAATAGACACATCAGCAAAAAAATGAATACCCACTAATAATAGGAGCTCAAAGAAAAACTTTTAATATATTGGAGATGCATAACAATGAAAAAATTTAGTAAGATCGAGGATTTATTTCCGGTGTAGTATATGTTGTCCAAATTATATTTGAGTGTTCCATGAACGATCAATAATGGCCCTAAATTAGTTTTAGACTTCTACGTACGAAACAAGGTGTGAACACGAGAAGTCTAGCAACATATGGCAACTTATTCAGGTTGTTTTTATGTGTGACATTGACTGGGAAGCAACAATATTGATGGTTTCAGATGAGTCTTTTATGGTATTGTGTTGGTTTTTTCATGAGTGGTTTCTAGTCAATGGTCGTGTGGACTCTCACAAGGACCTGTCAACGTAGCGTCTCAAACTCACTCAAATCTTTTTCTTTTCCGGTTAAAACTCATCAATTCAGTTTCACACTGCAAATTAAAAGTTGGTATATTTCGTTGTCTACAAATTTTGGATAAAGATGTGGGTTCCTTGTCATTTTATGTGTCTCAATAACATATTGCATGTAACGGGGCCAGACTGAAATAATAATAACAAGTTTAGGTTTTAAATAGAAAACTTTGGTTATATTTGGATTAATAGAAAGAGATGAAATATAATTGAATGAAATGAAATAAATCTATTTTATTATATTTTATATAAAATGAAATAAATATTTTGTTTCATTTCATTTTTCAAGGAGAGAAATAAATTCCACTTATTTTTGTTATATTTGATTCTTATTTTAATATCTATAAATTCTTTTATTTACTTTTAATCTTTAAAAAATTATAAAAACAATATGTTTTTATGGGTTTGTCTAATTCACCTCAAGTAAAAATGAGGTTAAACATCCCCATATTCAATAATTAATAAAATTTAGACAATTGTGTAATTCTAAAATTCCATCGTTAATAATGTTATCATCATCACATATGTCATTTAATGTAACATCTTTAGTTTTTCTTTCATATCAGTTATGCATAAAATAAAAAATTTATATTTTTTAATTAAAATTATAAAATATAAAAATCCTAATAATTATTTTTAATTCACTTTAGGTAAATAGTTAATATAAAAAACAACTTTAGGTAAATTGTTTTCATTTATTTTACAACTTCTAGAGTATAATACTTTAAATATTTTTTCAACATTTTTATTATAATTTTTAATTAAAAATTATAGATAAAGAGTTCAACTTTTGATTAAAAGTTAAAAATAAAAACTATAAAAATTAAATTTAACGCCGTATATATTTTTCCTAAGGCGAATAAAGAATATAATGATTAAAAAATACTTATTAAGATTTTATTATTTTATAATTTTATTATATACATTATTATAATTTTAATTATTAACTTTTAATTAATATTGATAAAGTTTTAATTTTACAAATAAATGATGTGAAGGATAAATTAAAGATGAAACATTAAATGTAATAATCATGTAATTAATCATTGAATTCAACATAAGATAATTGTCTAAATTTTATTGATCATTGAATACGAGATTATTTAATCCCATACTTATAGTCAATTAAAAAAATCCTTTATAGAAATTAAAAGAAAAATATCATACTTTTAAAGGGAAAATATTTATTTAAAAACATCAAAATTCACTACAAGAAAAATCCTGTTTTCCGACGGACTATTGCCCATGGACACAATTTCATCAAATTTTTTTTATTTTCCAACATATATTAGCGAAGGAATTTCATCCGTGGGAACATTGATATTTTCGACAGATTTGACCCATGGAATAAAGATCTGTCGGAAATTAAAAATTTTGAAAACAAAAGAGCTTTACCCTAGCTGTCTGAGTCAGTGGTGTTTTTGTATTCTTCTCCGCTTCCTCCTCCATTTGCGCTTTCCTCCTTGCCAGATGACAGCCTCTTATGGTTGCCCCATTTGCACTTTCGTATTGTTGTTGGTATTTGGGTTTATAATTTCAATTTTCCTTTCCTATAATGGTTATCGTTGCCCCATTTCACTTTGAGGTTTACCCTAATTGGTTTTGGTATTTCCTGTGTCGTAGCGAGAGTCACTCCATTGCGCCAAAGTCTCCATTGCATCATTTGATTTTTCCATAAGTGTGTCCTCTATGTCGTTTTGTTTGCCTCATTCGGGCATCGTGATTTGGCCGAGACAGGTATGTCCTAAATTTTTTTTTGTGTGTTTTGTTTTGAGAAAAAAAAAAGTGAAACGAGAAGTTGTGGGATAAGGGTTCATGGTCCTAGTAAATAAGGTAACCTTTTTTGTAAATGATACCCTAAATCAGTGCAGGAATGCCTAAAATATGCATGTTCCATTTGTCGGATTAAGTACCATTATGATGTTAAGTTTTTGGGTGTCTCTTAGAGTGGTTTTCATGGAAAACTTCTCATTTCCATATTGCATTTGAAGTTTGACAACTATTTCGATTCATCTGAATTTGAAAGACCTATTCCTCTATTTTCATTCAATTTTTTGGTCTATTTTTATCTTCTTATTGTTATTTAGTTTTTTTTCTTATGTTGTTAATGGATATAATATGACATGATAATTAGTTCAACATGATAATCTTACCAAATAGAATAGGAACCAATATCAATCACAGGGGATTGTCTAGTAGACCTGCAAGTAGTATAATGCAAGTTGTACCCCAACCAAATACATTTATGAAGATGTAAAGCAACACATTTTGTATTACCAAAACAACAAGTTTTATGCACGCAATTACTTTAACCTTGATCTGGGATTAAGGAAATGTCTGGAAGGGAAAAGCTATAGCACAGGAAAACATGTAGGGAACTACTTGTATGGAATATCTTCCAGCAAGATCAGCTATTTCGTGTTGTTATGATGTTGAGTTTCTGGGTGTCTCTTTGAGTGGTTTTTCTGGAAACCTTCTCATTTCCATATTGCATTTGAAGTCTGTTAACTATTTCAATTTTGATTCATCAGAATTTGAAGGACCTATTCCTCTGTTCTTATTCAATTTTTTGGCTTGTTTTTATCTTCTTCTTATTGTTATTTAGTTTTTTTCTTATGTTGTTAATGGATATGATATGACATGATCATTAGTTCAACATGATAATCTCACCAAATAGAATAGGAACCAATATCAATCACAGGGGATTGTCTAGTAGACCAGCAAGTAGTATAATGCAAGTTGTACCCCAACCAAATACATTTATGAAGATGTAAAGCAACACATTTTGTATTACCAAAACTACAAATGCTATGCACATAATAACTTTAACCTTGATCTGGGACTGAAGAAATGTCTAGAAGCGAAAAGCTATAGCACAGGAAAACATGTAAAGAATTACTTGTGTGGAATATCTTCCAGCAAGATCAGCTATTTCGTGGTCTTGGCCAATACACTTTAAGATTGGAGTGGCGTATACATAAATAGGCAAGAGGATTATACAAGTGGTAGTAAGTATAATCCATGACCTTTGAACATAAATACAAGTCGATTGAATTTGTCCTGCTCCAAAAGGTTGGCCACATAGTGTTACCAATGCAAATGACATACCAAACTGAAATTTTGCACATTAAAGTTAGATAAGGTATAAAAAGGTTCAACAAATCATATCAGGCAAATAATAATAAGAAAAAGAAGAATAAGAAATAATTCTTCTTTCATATTGACTAAACACCAAACTTTGATCTCCTTGGGATTTTATTTACTTAATTTCGTTGTACATTATTATAATATGGAACTCTACCATGTAATTTATTTGTTTGCCTTTTATGATTTTTTGTTTTTAAATATATTTATACATATACCACCTTGTTAAGACAAGGACCCTTTCGCTTGTTTCACAAGGTTGTCAATAAATTTATTGTTAGTGCCTTTTATGCTTCAATGGGTATATATAGAATGAGTTACTCTGGCTAGTTGACAATCACATTATGTTTTAGAGGTTTTGATTAAAAGTTAAGTCCCTTAATTGAGCCGAAATGACTTTCATGTTCCAAATTCATATATGTCAATGATAATTTTTTTATAACTTTTGGGCCTAATTAGAATTGTGACATAACTATATATATTCCAAAGTCATATGTGGAAAAAACGTAATATATATATATGCTTTTAATTATTGTCCACTTAATGACACTACATGCTTTTCCAAATTCATATTGCAAAAAACGTAATGACACTACATGCTTTTAATTATTGTCCACTTAATATGTTTTTATTTTATTTTTTATTTTATGCAAAGTAGTGAAAAAGCGTACTAGCTATGCTATATATATATATATATATATATGTATGTATGTATTTTTGAATTTTTATATTGACTATTTTAAATTAGGTAAAATATATATTTTAATTTTAATTAAAAAATATAATTCGTTAATTGAATTGATTGTACTAACCTTTAAAAAAATTGGTATATTACTAAAAAAATAAAACCCCGTAAAACCAACTAATTTACATATTTTTATTAATTGGTCCATGTAATTTTGTTACAAATGGGTAATCCTAATGTATTAAATAAATGAAAAAGAACAATTAAAAATAAGTTATTGAAAGAGCCTTTATTTTCGAAAGAAAAGGCTCTCTGAAAAGTTTCGTACTTTATATTTCATCCATTTCATATTATGACGTATAAGGTTTTGACAAGTATTAAAAAAAATAATTTATTATCTTGAATTTCATAAATAATAGTACCTTTGGTTGTTCTTATAAGGAACAAACAAGTGTAGTGTAAAAATGCTTCATTGGATTTGTCAAATGACAAGTAATTTAGAATATTTTTTTTTGTTAAAAGACGTCATGTAATATTCACCATAAGAATGTTATAAAATGTTAAGGAAAAATAAATTTTGATAAATGAATGCATAATAATCATTTACGGAAAACATGAAGTGAAATATTCATTATTTATACGATTATATTTATTATGTACCTATGAAAAATTAGGATAAATGATAATTAAATATCATGTGTGAGCAAAAAAAAATTAATTTTAGCCAATTATAAAGTGTTGAAAACAATGTGCCAAAAAAAAAGCAAAACAAAACATGGTACACCTATTTCACTTGGTTCCCTACCTTAAATAATCATCATATGAAAATTCAATAATAGCTAAAGATAAACCTTTCTTCGATGAGAATAACTTCTCTTTTTAATTAATCTTCAATTCTCCTAACCAATGGTTGGCAAGGTAGAAACAAGTCTCATGAGTCTGACTTCAATAGTATATAACTTAATTAAGAATTTTCAATTTTTTTGTTATTCAAGGTTGATAGTTGAGATAGTGTTAGGTGATTGTTTCATTACTTACACGCATGTTCTAAATTTTGTTATTTTGTATTCAATAGTATATAACTCAATTAAGAATTTTCAATTTTTTTGTTATTCAAGGTTGATAGTTGAGATAGTGTTAGGTGATTGTTTCATTACTTACACGCATGTTCTATTATTCAAGTTAGATGAGGTTTTTGTTATTTTGGTTGCTCGAAATCTTGTATTCTAAATGTGTTAAGTATATTTCTGATTGTGTTTATGCTATTTATATTTCATGCTTTGTTCATTTACAAACTCAAACATTATATGTATGTCAATTTTTTTTCCTCCAAAAATTCTTGCTACTAATAATAGAGATCACTCTAAGATTATGTATGACTAAACATAAATGTTCCTATTTTTTCAGTAATATACAGAATATGAACAATACTCTTTGGAATCATTGTTGGATGTATGATAGGTGTTATAGTGGTAGAAACGGTTTGAAAGAGTCTTTTGTTGAGGAGGTTGAATAGTTTGTAATGAAAGCTAGTCAACAAGAGTGTTATCACAATGATGGGGAGATCAGATGTTCATGTGTTAAATGCAATTGTACTAGGATTTTGGAGGATAGAGTTGTGAAGGTTCACTTATACAAAAATGGTTTTGAGTCTAATCATTGGATTTGGACTGATCATGGTGAAGACATGCCGCATTTTGATTTAAATGAGGACAACAGTTATATGGATGCTTCTACTAGTGCAAAATATATGGCTCAACATGAATAATTTATGTTAATGCAAGACATGGTGTGTGATGCTCTAAGACAACCTCAAACATTTGAAGCTCCAAACTCAAATAATATGGAAGAACCTCAAAATGAGGATACTCAAAGATTTTACAATTTATTGGTGGAGGCGAATGAACCATTGTACGAAGGGGCAACATACTCAAAATTATCAATATCTGTGAGGCTTTTAGCTTGCAAGTTCAATTGGAATGTTCCTGGCCAGTGCTTGGAGTTTATTTCAAAAATCCTTTTGGATACAACACCTATAAAAGATGGTATACCAAAAAAAATTCATGATGCGAAGAGGCTAGTATCGAAGTTGGGATTGGAGGCTAAGAGGATTGACTGTTGTGTGGATGACTGCATGTTGTATTATGACAATGACATAGTGTTAACCGAATGCAAATTTTGTAACAAGCCTAGGTATTGTGCCAAGACTGTTGGAACAAGCAACAGAAGACTAGTTCCAGTAAAGGAGATGTTTTATTTGCCTATAATACCAAGGTTGCGGAGAATATTTGCATTAATACAAACTGCAAGCCAAATGTCATGGCACTATGAGAATAGAAGATCTTCGAACATGTTACGTCATCCATCTGATGGTGAAGCGTGGAAGCACTTTGATTGGGTACATGCAGATTTTGCTATTGATCCATGGAATGTGCTACTTGGTTTATGCACAGATGGATTAACCCATATATTCAAGTATCCTCTTCACCTTATTCTTGTTGGCCAATCATTGTTACCCCATACAATCTTCCTCCATAAATATGTATGACTAAACCTTATATGTTCTTGAGTTGTGTCATACCAAGTCCATTTAATCCAAAGGTTGGTATTAATGTTTATTTACAACCTTTGATTGATAACCTGAAAAAATTATGGAGTGGTGTTATGATTTACGATGTTTCAACAAAGCAAAATTTCATGATGAGGGCAGCTTTGATGTGGACTATTAATGATTTTCCTGCTTATGGGATGTTATCTGGTTAGGGGACACATGGTAGACTAGCATGTCTGTATTGCATGGAGGACACAAAGGCCACTGTGTATATTGACAAATGGTGGAAAACCTTGTTGGTTTGACTGTCATCGTAGGTTCTTACCTACTGATCATGCATTTAGGAGAAACAAAAATGCCTTCATAAAAGGGGAAGTAGAAAGCGATGAGCCACTGCGTATATTGACAACTACACAAGTATGGTGTAGGGTTAGGGATTTGCCAAAAGTCACAGAAATTGGTCTGCCACCACCAAATATACTTGGATATGGGGAGTGGCACCAATGGACAAAAATAAGTATCTTTTGGGATCTTCTTTATTGCAAAGATAATTTTTTGTGACATAATCTTGATGTTATGCACATAGAGAAAAATTTATTTGACAACATATTTAACACTGTGATGAATGTCAGTGGTAAGACAAAAGACAATGACAAAGCTAGGATGGACTTAGCTTTTTATTGTAGGCATAAAGACTTAGAGTTGAAGTCGGCAGCTAACGGGAAGTTATTAAAGCCAAAAGCAAGTTACACTCTAATGCAGACCAAACAAAGTTAGTTTGTCAATGGACAAAAGAACTACGAATGCCAAATGGTTATTCTTCTAACTTGGCCAGATGTGCCAATGTTGATAAGGGAACCATGCATGGGATGAAAAGTCATGATTGCCATGTGTTCATGGAGTGCTTACTTCCTATTGCTTTTAGCTCATTGCCGCCACATGTCTTAAATCCACTTATTGAAATAAGTCATTTCTTTAAAGACTTGTGTTCTACAACTTTGATGGAGGATGACTTGAGTAGAATGGAACAAAATATTCCATTAATTATGTGCAAGTTGGAGATAATATTTCCCCCTGGGTTTTTTTATTCAATGGAGCATCTTCCTATTCATTTTCCATATGAAGCTAAACTTGGTGGACCGGTCCAATACAGATGGATGTATCCATTTGAAAGGTACTAAAATGATAATTGTATTTTCTTTAAAATGCATTCTTTAATGCTTATGAATGATGACTTGGTTTTCTTTAAAATTTGTAGATTCATGGGCAATTCTAAACGAGCAGTGAAAAATAAGGGTCGAGTGGAAGGATCCATTTGTGCGTCTTATATACATCGTGAGACAACATATTTTTATTCTTATTATTTCAACAACTTTATGTTGTCGGCACATAATGTTAGGAATCAAATTGCAATTGAAGCTGAATAGCGCCCACCGATGTTATCAGTGTTTGACCAGCAAGGTTGTCCTTCTGGAAAAGAGTTCATTCACTAGTTAACTGATGATGAGAAAGACTCAGCCCATGTTCATGTGTTGATTAATTATGCTGAAGTTAAACCATACCTCAAGTAAGTTTCACAATGTATGCCATTTGGGATTCAATAATTATGGTTGTATCTTCACATTATCCCCCCCCTAATTGACTCATGCAACATTATATTTGGACTGTTCATTCTTGCAATCCCAGTCAAATGCCTCTACTCATAATCTACATGTGGATTTTCCTACTTGGTTCCAGCAAAAAGTAAGTATGTTTTTGTATATTTTATTTTGCTACTTTATGGTAAAAAAATATAAATGTTCATACTCTTAATATTCATAGGTTATAAATGAGCCTACAAATGTGAGCAACCAACACTTAAAGTGTGAATGTATGTATACATGATTTTGATGATGCCAAAGAAAAATCAAACAAAGTTGCTTCAAAGGATAAACATGTGATGTTCCATTATTTTCTCCTATTTCTTAAACCTTTGTGCACCATTTTAATTACTGATTAGTCTTAATTGTCAAATTAATTAGGCAGTTTTATTATTTGGGCTCATTCAGTTAATTTGATGTTTTTAATCTAATTTCAGGAATTAATGAAGCATTGAGCTTAATCCGGATTTTGGTTGTGGACTTAAAGAGGGAAAATAAAGCAACGTTTACCTTAGTTAATTTCTAATTAGGAGATTGCAATTTTATTTTTATGATGTTCAGTGTTTATTTCATTTTGGGCCAGAATAATGTAATAGGGCTCAGTGACTCTGAGTGACCCTTATAAATAGCAGCCTTGGGATTTGTGTAAAGGGGATTCCATTATTCAGAGCATAGGGTTTTACATTTTTAGCTTTGGATTACTGTTCACGTTAAGGCATTTTTCCATTTTTTCTGCTTTCAATTGCAATTTCATTTTTTTGTTCCTTCTTCTGCTTTCAATTATGTTTTCTGCCTTTAGCTTCATTTACGTTTCTGCTTTTGTTGAGCTTATGGAAGGCTAAATTCCTAGTGTTGTTTCCCTCTGCGGATGAAGCGTAATTCTCTTTGAGGTTCTGTTTTTAATGTTGCTTTCGTATCGGTTTTCCCTTCACCAATTAACCCACATGCGTTCTGTTAATCTGTGCACGCTTCGTGTTCGATTAATTGCCTCTGTGCTTAAATTGCGTTCATGCTTAATGAACAAAGGGTTAATTGGTGTATGTGTTGCTTAATCACATATTGACAGCCCTAAGTTGATTTTCGCTTAGTAAATTAAAATAGGGTTGGATTAAGTGGTTAACTGCTAGGGACGAATTCTTCATAACCTAGGACAAGAGAATGGCTTCTGAATCAGAGGAAACAACACGTTTTTAATACTATTAATTCCATATTCCAGTTCGCTTGTTATTTAATTCACAAAACAAACAACCCCCCCAATTGTTACTGTTACTGCAAGTAAATTATGAACGTTTGGTTTATCATTGCTCGTTGGGAAACGACCTAGGATCACTTCCTAGTTATTGCATTTTAATGTTTATTTGATTTGGGTATGACCTTCGCCGTAGGTCGGCTGAGGTCTCTAACTAGCCAAAATCGCCTGTTTACTAGGTTTTTTTTTCAAGTTTTATTGTTTTATTTTTCTAAGCTTTCCTTAGGTAGTTTCCATAGTTAGACTTTGAATTTTTGTCTGAACATTTGTGTGCTATCTTTTCATGATTTTAGGGTGTTGCGCACAAAATTTCAAGTCATTTGGATATCATTTAATGATAGCTGTACTTCAAACCTACATTGCTACTTACATAAGAAGGCAACTAGTTGTGAATGTTGAATGTAGTGTATGACTAGAGGCAATCCATTTGACTTGCAACCCTTTGATCCTGAAATAGATAGAACATTTCATAGATTAGTTAGGCATCATTTTATACCTTTTGAGCATCCTGAGCATTCTGTTACTGGTGAGTCTGTGCATTCTGTTATTGGTGATTTTGAACATCCTGATTTTGAGCATTATAATTTTGAACATTCTGATTTTGAACATTCTGAGAACATGACACAACCTCCACCCCGTGAGAGGACTCTAAGGGAAATGGCTGCACCTGATTTCACCTACGAAAGCTTATGCATCCAATACCTTGATGAGGATGTCCCATATGTTCTTAAAACTGGACTGATCCATTTGCTTCCAAAGTTTCATGGCCTTGCAGGTGAAGACCCGCACAAACATCTGAAAGAATTCCATATTGTCTGCTCCACCATGAAACCCCTAGATGTCATGGAGGATCACATATTTCTGAAGGCTTTTCCTCATTCTTTACAAGGAGTGGCAAAGGACTTGCTATATTACCTTGCTCCAAGGTCCAACACGAGCTGGGATGACCTCAAGAGAGTATTCTTAGAAAAAAATTTCCCTACTTCCAGGACCACGACCATCAGAAAGGATATTTCAGGCATTAGGAAACTCAATGTAGAGAGCCTATATGAATACTGGGAGAGATTTAAAAAACTATATGCCAGTTACCCTCACCACCAGATTTTTGAGCAGCTTCTTCTCCAATATTTTTATGAAGGACTCAGTAACATGGAGAGAAGTATGATAGATGCTACTAGTGGTGGAGCCCTTGTAACTGTGTAATTGATTACACAAACATTGTAATCGATTACCAGTGGAGAGTTTTCAGAAAATATGCCAACAGTCACATCTTTTCATTGGATTTGTGAATGGTCATCAAAGGCCTATAAATAGGTGACTTGGGCACAAATTTTATGAGAGAGTTTTGCTGGTCAAACATGTCTTATCCTCTCAAAAGAAAATGAGAGAGATTCCAAGAGAACTTCATTGCCAAATGTTCTCTCAAGAACTCTTGGGCAAACACTTGCAAATCCATTAAAAGTTCATCCATGGATCTTCATTGTAATATTCTTTTCTTGAAGAGAGAATTCTTCTTCCATTCTTCTTACTCAATGAAATTGATTAAGGGACTGAGGGTCTCTTGAGTTGTAAGGATTCTTGAACACAAGGGATGGGTTGTCCCTGTGTGGTTCAGAAGTTGTAAAGGATTTTACAAAGATAGTGAAAATCTCAAGTGGGTTGCTTGAGTACTAGATGTAGGCACGGAATTTTCCGAACCAGTATAAAACTTTGTTTGCATTCTCTCTTCCCTTATCTTATTTATTTTGTTGCAATCAATTTGTGTCTTGCATGTTTAAAGAACATTATTAAATTGATTGCTGCTTCTTCTGCATTCTAAGCCTATCCTTCTTAAGTTATTGAGGCCACAAGGTCCAACAAGTGGTATCAAAGCAGGATTCTTGTATAAAGTTTAAAAACTTCAAGAATAGATATGGCCTCATCCAACTTTTCATTTCCTGAGGAAATTATATCAATAGGCTCTTATGTTCAATGGTGAGGGTTATCATTATTGGAAAACCCGAATGCAGATCTTTAAAGAAGTCAAAGATTTAAAGATATGGGAAGCCATTAAATTTGATTCCTTTATTCCTACAATGGTAGAGAGAAATGCAACTACATAAAAAAACTAGAGAAGAAAGAAGATGATGATGAAAGAAGAAAGAAGAAGATTTCTCCTTAGCCCCAAAATGCTGAATGCGATCAATCTGGGCACATGAGATTCGATTGTCTTGTCTTTAAAAGAAGAATGGAAAAATCCGACAAGAGGAATCTCAAAGAAAAGAAAGAAAATAAAGGATACATCACTTGGGAAGATAATGTTATAAATTCTTCAAGTGATTCAGAGAATAAAATCATAAGTCTGGGTATCATGATGAAAGACTATGAAAATGGAAAAGAGCAAAGTCGATACAGTGATAGTAATTTCTCCAAACACATGGCATGCATCAAAGTTTATTCATATTTCTCCCCAAGAAAAGTGGATATGTGATTTATGAAGACAACAAACAAAGGCCACATTTCTCCCCAAGAAAAGTAAATCCCAAGAAAAGTGAATCTCAAGAAAAGTGAATATGTGATTTATGGAGACAACAAAGGTCACTTGATCAACAAGCCCAACAAGTGATATCGAATGATACCAACAGGTCACTTGTCTTTGATTGGTTACTTTTGATGCTTGTTTTCTACTAGAGTTTAGATTGTCCTTGATGGTTGATTATTTTTTTTATTGATGTGTTTGTTTTTGCTTGATTGATGTTCAATGTTTGTTACTTTGATTGATTGATTATATTTTATATTTGATTAATTGTCATTGATAATTTTTTTATTGTGTTTTGTTGATTGTTTTTTATTGTGTATTTGATTGATTATGTTTTTGATTGATGTGTTATTGTACTTGTTTTTTGCTTGATTAATATTGAATGATTATTTTAATGCCTTTTGGTATCACTTGATTCTCATACATTGCAACAATTGGTAACATTTTTTCTCCTCTCTATTCATGATTTGTTTTTGATGTTGACAAAGGGCGGGGGGGAGAAAGATAAAAGATAAAATAGTAAGAAAAATTATCTATTCTTTATGAGACAACTTTTTATATATGAAAAAAATATGAAATCTTCAATTGTCTCATATAAGCAATCATTGCAAAACCAAGGGGGAGTAAACTATATGCAAATAGATATTTTTTCTTTGTTGTTGCTCCTAACCTACTAGTGGTTGTCATCATCAAAAGGGGGGAGAATGTAAATCATGCAGGTATTTGATGATGTCAAAAAGAATTTGCTTGACAAAGGGGGAGAATATGAATCATGCATATCTTGATGATGTCGAAAAGAAATCACTTGATTGTCATCATCAAAAAGGGGGAGAATGTGAATGTATGTATACAAGGGATGGGTTGTCCCTGTGTGGTTTAGAAGTTGTAAAGGATTTTAAAAAGATAATGGAAATCTCAAGTGGGTTGCTTGAGTACTGGACGTAGGCACGAAATTTGCTGAACCAGTATAAAACTGTGTTTGCATTCTCTCTTCCCTTATCTTATTTATTTTGTTGCAATCAATTTATGTCTTGCATGTTTAATGAACATCATTAAATTGATTGCTTCTTCTTCTACATTCTAAGCCTATCCCTCTTAAGTTATTGAGGCCACAAGGTCCAACATAAAGGATTTATTGTATGGTCTCATGAGTTACGTTAAAGAATTGCACACATACTTTGTCAATGGGTACAAATTCCATATTCAAGCATGGAGTGAAGGGAAGAAAATGATAAATAGTGGGGTTCACGTAAAGGGCCTTATAGAAGGAGCCGTAGATGATTTTTATGGGGTCACTCAACACATATATGAGCTTGAGTATAACACTACAACCTATCCTAAGCGAGTAGTATTATTTAATTGTCACTGGTTTGACCCAACGAGTAAAGGAACAAGGGTAGATCCTAAATATGTCATAGTGGAAATTTGAATGGATAAAAGCTATAATTTGTTTGACCCATTCATCAGTGCACATAATGTAAGGCAAGTGTATTATGTGCCATATCCAGCAACAAGAAGGGACAAACATGGTTGGTGTGTACCAATTAAAACGAAACCATGGGGTTACATAGAATCTGATCATGTACAAGATGATGTGCCTTACCAAGTTGAGGAAATGTCACATGTCAACGAAGTCATTGAAGTTGAAAGTATTTCTGGATTGCAAGATTTAAGAGGTGGTGTTGAAGAAGTAAACCCTGCTAATTTGTTGACAAATGAAGAAGAATCAACCAATTTGAATGAAGAATCAAACAATATTGAACAAGACAATGAAGGGGAATTAGAAGATGATGACTTTGAAGTTTACAATTCTGAAGAGGATTAAACATTGATCTTTGTTAGTCAGTTATAGTGTTTGTTATTAGTGACATGTTTGTTTTCTTCTAAAACTTCAAAACTTTGTTAGTGTATTTTATTTTTGTTGTCATATGGAAGTTTTTTAGCTATCTAATTTCCATGGATCCCAATATTTTATTAGAGTATTTATGATATAATATTATTTTTCTATATAAAGATGTGTTATCAAGTGGCATTGACCCTCCTCGACCCCCGTCACATGACTCAAGTAAGAAACGGACAACTACGAAGAAAAGATGATACATGGTTAGACTATTACCACCTCAAGATAGTCTAACATCATCTACCCCATCCCCATCTTCTGTGTCTATCCCAGTTAGGTCTCCCGATGTTGCACCTACACCATCTCCACCTCCGACTGAAGCTAGACCATCTTCATCTCATGTTAATGCACATGGACCATCTCCGATACCTGCATCCACACCATCTCCATCCTCCGTTGATGCACGTGGACCATCCCCAATACCTATATCCACACCTTCCCCATCCCCGCCTATGGGCAACATGCCTATAGATGAAGATGTTATAAATTTGGCGATGGAAGACCCCCCCCCCTAATGATCATCCTAAGGTTATGCTAATTAATGGAGCAAAAGTTTTACTATTTTGATTAATTATTTTTTATATTTAGGTTTCATCCATCTAAGGTCGCGGCAAAGGCTGTCACTTTGTCAATTAGGCAACAATTTGGAAAGCCTTGGCCTACATGGGGAGCGAATCCAAAATATCATCAGAAACTTTTTTCCAGTGTTTAAAGGTAAATTATTCTTCTGTTAATGAATTAATTCAAAGGTTGAAATGGATAGTAATGCTAGTTTTTTATTTTTACTAAAATTGTAAAATTTGTATTTTTCTAATTGTGTAGAATTTCATTACTTTGTTATACTTTAGAGAAAATTGGTTTGGAGACCCGAGGAAGAGAATGAAATAAAAAAAAAGCTTTTAACTCGAAAGCTTCTCATAGACTTTCTGAGATGTTTAGGGATGCCCAAAATGAAAATAAAAAGCCATATTGGATTGGAGATCATGTTTGGAACGATCTGTTATCACATTGGAATGCACTTGAGTATCGTTCCAAGTGTGCACAGGCAAAAAAGAAATTGGGCGTCTGAAAAGGGTGGGTATATGCACACAGGTGGTTCTATCAGTTTGCAGGATCATGCCATTTGCTTGGTATGTACATTAGAATTATAATACATAGTTGTTTATACTTGTTTAATTTACCACTTAATGTTTATTTTTTAACGTTTGTTAATAGTCAGAGGAGCTTGGTCGATTTGTATATGTAGAAGAGGTCTTTTAGCAAACTCATTTACGAAAGGATTACTGGTCAATTTGTAGATGATAGATCTAGACGAACACATGTAAGGCCATTATCTTGCATATTTTTTTATTCTTTAAAATGTTTATTATATTTATGGAATAATTATTGTTTATGAATTACCGAAAGAATTTGAGGTTAGACTATCTCAAGCTAAGTCTGATGCTGCATCAAGTATTGGTGAATCCCAACTCACTCCCTTAGACTCTGCTAAAGAACAAAGACTTAGGAGTCGGTGTTGGGTTGCAGCTGTAGGACCAAAGCGTAAGGGACGCCTGTATGGTACTGGAGACCTTGCTTGTACTTACAAATGCGGAAATGATAGCTTCATACAACATACGCAAGGATCTTTCAGTCGCACTGACTTAGCAGTACAAAATTACCATTGACAATCGGCATTGACATTTTACATTGTGTTTTTTTTTTTTTTACATTTGTTTTCAATTTAACTTAATGATTTATTTTACTCTCTGTCTTGGATTCATCAATTTCACTATTTCCTCAATTATAAGTATTATTAATTCAAATATTCATGGTAAATAATATAAATGTATAAAATGATTGCTAAATTATTAATGATAAAAAAACAAAAAACAATAGAAATAATAAATTATTTACAAAAAAAATATTTTCTTACGGAAATTTGTGACGAAAAAATCCATCTAAAATAATCCATGAAAAATTTGCGACCAACAAATATGTTAGAAATGATCCATGAGAGATTTTTGATGGAAATTCCGTCCGAAATTATCCGTGGGAATTTGTGACCAAAAAAGCCGTCTGAAATGAGCCATGAGAAATTTCCCACTGAAGGAAAATTTCCAGTTGCATCTGAGCGTCTATGTTCGTCATTCTTCAATATTCATGAGAACAGTTTAACCAAACTCATCTCCAATCACTATTAGTTCTCATTAATATATGCCTCAAATGCTCCAACAGGTACTTACTACAAGAGCACGATTTCTTTCCTATGGTCTGATTTGCTTGTTCAAATGAGACACTAACACTCACGCGGTTACATTTTAATTCATAGCAGGTGCGGGCAAGTGTGATTTTATAATTTTTCTTTCCCATTGCGTGCTTGTTTTTTCCTTTTTTCGTTTTTTTTGTTAATTATTGCTTTTGTTGTTTCATTAATCTAATGAATCTTACAATGTAAAGGAAATAGACCCAAAGCAATTAAACTGGAACCTAAATCTCGTTCAGACCAGTAACTTCAATCCTTGCCTCACAATCAGCTAAATATATCATGTATGTTTCCGGCGCGGTTTAGTCAGAATCTCTCTTAATATTTTTGGGGCTGGGGCAAAACAAGAAACAATAAAAAAAAGGACTCCTTATACATAATTATATAAAATTTTAAAAATATTTTTATTAAAAATAGTATGTTCTATTACATTATTTGAATAATATAAAAAAGTTTATTTTATGGCCGGGATGAGAAAATTAGGCCATAAATTTTAACTACATAATTTTCATCACCACATATTTATCTAAATTGACCTACAATCTTGATACATGATTTTCTCAATAAATAAATTCATCCGAATGAGACCCCAAAAGTTCAAACTACTATTGAACATTTATAAAAGAAGATCCATAAAAAAAATATAAAAGGAGAGAATACAATCATCGTCCTATCAAGTATGGCCTAATTAAAAATTCATTTGATCTCTATGTTATTACATACTAGATTTGCTTCTATATATATAAATAGCTAGATTTTGCTAATGTAATAGTTGTTCTTCTATTTAAAAAAAAAACTAAATAGTTGAAGCCTTATTTCCATTATATCACGTTAATACTAATTTAACTATATTAGTTTCATATTATCTATTCAGTCATCTAGTATCACAGTACCACTTTTCATCTCTTTTTTTTTTCTTTGATTTAAGGTGGGAAAATTATTCTCAATGTCAAAGTCATAAAAAATAATGAAGGTTCTTTTAATATTTTGATAAAAACTGAATGCTCAAATTGTTGGGAAGTTGAAATTTGAAATCAACATATATGAAATTAAATTTAAGAAGTTGAAGAGTTTAATGTATTATATATATATATATATATATATATATATATATATAATATTATTTTAAACACAAGAGGTAATAGAACTAAGTCAGAAAATACATTTGTCCCTCAAAGCAAAGCAAAATAGCGCTACCCAATATAACAGCACAAGGAGCAACTAGCTATAAAGGTAGGGCTGCCGACTTACCCAACACAAGCTAGATGGATACTACTCAGAATGCAGTTCCCGCGCCCTCTAATATGGCATACTAATTACTAGAGTTTTTTCTTATCTCATAAATACCAAAAAAAATAAAATACCCAAATGATACAACCCATAGATTATTTAGCAAACTGATACAAATTACTATTCTTGAAGAGATGTGTGATCCCCAAACCGATTTCACACCATCTTATTTTTTAACATTGGGAAATCGATTTCTCAATTGACCATTTTTTAAATGTATATTTATTTATTTTAGTTTTTAAAATATTTAATTTTATTTTTTAAGAATATTTTTGTTTATTCTTTTAATTTTCAATTTTATGATTTATATATTTAACAAAAGATTAGTTATGGGAATTAGTTAATTCCTTTTAAATTTTCATGGAGGTGACTTTTTACGCTATTTTATTCATATTTATGAAATTTGATCGATGGAATGTTAGTATAGTGCCATAAATATAAATTATGGGTTAGATATAAATTTTATTAATAAAAAATTAATTTTAATTTTTAGAAAGATTAATTTTTTTAAAAAAATGGAAATGAAAAGTAAATGGAAATCCTCTCTAGAAAAATTTCGATCATACAATAGTTTTATTTATTTTTCATTTTATTTTCATTTGAAAAAAAATTATGGATGTAATGCTATTTTGCATGATTGAAGAAGAAGAAAAAAAGGCTTAGATAAATATTATAATCCTCATACTAACATGATTAAAGTAAAGAATCTTAAAAAAAAAAAAGTAATCACAAAATTCCAATGATAAATTGTAAGTTTATTTTGAAAAAGTAATAACAACTAGTTTGCACAATGACTACATAGATTCATCATACATTAGAGCAATGATTTCATCAACGTTCTTGGTTTCCTTGGTTTGTGCAATAGGGCAAGGATTTCATCTGGAGATTGCCCAAAAGTTACATTCAACTTAATAAGACCTTTACTACTAAATTTTTAAAAGACAAAAAACATTTTCCTACATCATCGGTGTGTTTAAGCTCCATACACTTGTATTCAACTCAACCATCACCTATGTAAATTGGTTGACAATAAAAAAGATCAAGTAAAATTATACAATCTTTGATGGTGTCTATAATTATTTTCCTTAAGGCACCAAGCGACATGTTCTCAGTGATGACTTTAAGACCACTAGGACATTCAAACATGGTCCTTTTCAGATGATGAAATCATGTCACCATCGAAATACACAACAGTGGATACACTCTACATGGTTTAAGAAATATGGTGAATATCAAGCATAGGTGTTGAGTTACATCTAACCCCTAGTGTTATTTATATTAAATGGTCTACTATTCTCTCGTGACTCATACCAACAACTGAAATCGATTTAAATTGTGTCTATATTTATTATGGTTGATCTGCATATTCCCAAAAGAGTGTTCAGTCAATTTGTTTCAGAAAAAAACAATGTTCAATCAATTTGTCTCAGAAAAATGCAGTGCTCAATCAATATATGCAGTGTTCAGTGTTCAATCAATTAACAAGGAGAAATTTTCATTCATAGTATACAATATTTTAAAATGTTTAATGTCACCTGTGTCCATTAGTTCAAATATGGGAGGTTGTTTATTTCTTGTCAGCTGTCGACGAACTCGTTCATGTTCTTGTGATTGAAGTTGTTCATCGGGAGCAACAAATTGCTCTTCATGGACGAACTCATTATAATTTGCTTGATTTGTTGAAGAACTTCTAGCAATAGTTTGGTGAAAGGATACAAACGAAGGAATGAGCATACTTTGCATGTAAGCGTAAGCAGATTCTAATGTTTGGAGATTTGTACCTATGAGATTGTTCATAAATTTTTTTATGCTATCATTGAAGGACAGTAGATTGTACCCATAATCTTGATGATGTTGTTGTGGATTGAACTCATATGATTGAGGAGGTGGTTATAGTTCTTCATCTTGCATGTTGGCAACAACTAGTGAGATTTGTGGGGGAGGTGTATTGCAATGTAAAGGAGGATGTTGTTTAGTTTCTATCTCTAGAGTTGAGTGAGATGTGTCAGCAACGTATGGATGAGTTGCAAACCATGTTAGGAAAACTTTTGAATTTGTTTGATACCAGTTCATGAATTGACTCATATGTTTAAGATGTCCTTGAATAAGTTGGCTTATTAATATTTATGTCTTTCCTTCCAAATTGCAAGCCACTATTCATGCTCCTCTACCCACTTTGTGTCATTATGTCCTCTCATGTCAATTTGATGGAGTTTGTCAAGATTATGCGGTGGTTGTTGTATGTCTTGCCAATGTTCAAATTGGAGTTTGACTCTATTGGGTTGATGTCATACTACCACCGAGAAATAAATTAAAGCAACAAAAGCACTCCAAACTTTTGAATCCTTCAATGCATGTTTTGGCAAAATTGACTCAAACCCTTTATAAGAAATTTAAGGGAATTGAAAAAATAATCTGGGTTAATAATTTGTAAAACAATGTAATTGGTGATTGAATAAATAAAACAAAAATAAATGGTTGAACCCCCTCGTTATGCATGTTGTTGAATCTTGACCTGTAGCTTATAACATCACCACGTGCAATTCTAGAAAATCATAGTTCTTTGCCACTCCATCCAGTAAAATATGTAATATCTTAGTGTCAAATACTTTGCGAAAAATGGTCTTTGTTCAAGAGAGAAATTTTTATTTACCTAATTATAAGTGGATATGATGGCTGACACTCAACCTTTGGTTGAATGAATGACATGTGATACCAAGCCTAAGACTGCAACAACAATGTACATCCTCCTATTTTTTGGATTGTGGAATAATTGTCCTACACATATCTTTATACAAATGTGCTAAACATGTGTGAACCCAATTTGTATCGTACAACTGTCATACCCTAATTTCGTCCGGGGACCTTTGCTTGATGACATGCGACCTTTCTTTGGTCCTTGTGAGGTGCTTGGCATCCATCATTAGGCAATTTGTGAAATTCCAGGACATGCCGAAAAACCAAAAAAATATTGATGCACAATCCGTAAGTTTCCGTGACACACCGGAAATCAAATGGAAGCATCGTTGCATAATTAAGTGAGGTTCCGTAACATTCCGTAAGTCAAAAAGGGGATGATTATGTAATCCGCAAGGTTCCGTAACATTACGGAAAGAAAACAAGTATTGTTACGAAATTCGTAAGTTTCCGTAACTTTACGAAAAAAGAATCACCAAAAAAAGCAGAGGGGGGTGTACTTAGTAAAAATGGGGGTGCAAATAGCACCCAGGCCCACTTGGGCCCTCCAGAATATTCCTCCAGAAGGCTGTTGCTTCTGGAGGAAGCAACCTGGCTCGCCTGGGCGAGCTGAGCTCGCCTGGTCGAGCTGGGCAGCAACCACCTCCCTTATTTTGCTATAAATAGGGGAGGAAGTGAAGAAGAAAAGGGTTCAGCCCCTTAGGCACTTCTCTCTCTTTCGAATTTGCTTAGAAAAATTGTTTCCGGGAAGAAAATCTAAGCCGAGGCGCTTCCGAAACATTTCCGTAACGTTTTCCGTGAAGAATTTCGCGAAGGTTTCGACCGTTCTTCGACGTTCTTCATTCGTTCTTCATCGTTCTTCGATCTTCAACGGGTAAGTACCTCGAACCAAGCTTTTCAATTCATTCTATGTACCCGTAGTGGTCCACATTGTGTTTCGTGCATTTTTATTCTCGCTTTGTTTACTTTTTATACCCCCTGTTGACGTGCTTAAGCCATTTTACTTAAGTCATTTCTCGTTTAACTTAAAAATAAAATCAATTTCCACCGAACGTTTGAATTGTATTATCTGTTTACTTCGGTTAAAATAAATTCCGACTGTTCGGTCGTGCCGTAACCACGTTGGAAATCAAAAAGAGGTAAAAAATAATATAATAATAAAAAAAACATCTTTTAGCCAAATGAAGCGGAAAATCAATCGGACGTTTTCTCTTTGGGATTTCTCATTCTTAATCGAATTGATTAATAACTAAAGTGAAACTAAGGCTAAAATCAACTCGCCCAGTCAAGCTCGTCCACAAAAATAGGCTTTTGAAGTTTGTCATTTCAATTTTTCACTAAGTAAAATGGGTCATTTTTAAGGTCCAACGCCTTAAAATGATCACCTCTTAAGCAAAAAGAGAATCACTTGATAAGCAAGAACTACGTAGGTCTGATTTCCTCATCGCAATTGAGGATACGTAGGAGCAAAAGCCCCGCTTTTGTCGACCACCCCAAGAGATCGTTAATGGTCCAATGCCTTAACGTTTCTCTCCTTTCAAAAACAAGAGATCATTAATGGTCCAATGCCTTAACGTTTCTCTCCTTTCAAAAACAAGAGATCGTTAATGGTCCAACGCCTTAACGTTTCTCATCTTTCAAAATCAAAAGACCGTTTAATGGTCCAACACCTTAAATGACCTTTTGTTCAATAAAAACATACTTTGCAAAAAAGACAAAAGAAAGGTCAAATTGCCTAATGATGGGTGCCAAGCACCTCACAAGGACCAAAGAAAGGTCGCATGTCATCAAGCAAAGGTCCCCGGACGAAAATTAGTGTATGACACTAATTTCACTCCTCTCGGTTGACGAGAGTCGCGGGTGACCATGACTTGTCGTTCCCGGAATTTCGCAAATTGCCTAATGATGGGTGCCAAGCACCTCACAAGGACCAAAGAAAGGTCGCATGTCATCAAGCAAAGGTCCCCGGACGAAAATTAGTGTATGACACTAATTTCGCTCCTCTCGGTTGACGAGAGTCGCGGGTGACCATGACTTGTCGTTCCCGGAATTTCACAAATTGCCTAATGATGGGTGCCAAGCACCTCACAAGGACCAAAGAAAGGTCGCATGTCATCAAGCAAAGGTCCCCGGACGAAAATTAGTGCATGACACTAATTTCGCTCCTCTCGGTTAACGAGAGTCGCGGGTGACCATAAAATTTCCGCATGTAAATGACTTGTTGTTCCCGGAGGAACAAAAGGTGCAGAAGACTATGTCAGTCTCTGCATGCTATCAAGCGTTCTGTCTTATAGATAGCAAAAGAATGTTTATACGGATAACCACTCGGGTATTTCCGCGTATCATCGGGCCCGTCGCCTCTGGATGACACAAGGGTGCGGATAACCGTAAGGTATCTCCGCGTATCATCGGGCCCGCCGCCTCTGGATGACACAAGGGTGCAGAATTACCAAATTTTGTCTCTGCTTGTCATCGGGCTCGCCGCCTCTGGATGACAAAAGGGTGCGGATAACCGTAAGGTATCTCCGCGTATCATCGGGCCCGCCGCCTCTGGATGACAAAAGGGTGCGGATAACCGTAAGGTATCTCCGCGTATCATCGGGCCCGCCGCCTCTGGATGACACAAGGGTGTAGAATGACCAAATTTTGTCTCTGCTTGTCATCGGGCCCGCCGCCTTTGGATGACAAAAGGGTGCGGATAACCGTAAGGTATCTCCGCGTATCATCGGGCCCGCCGCCTCTGGATGACACAAGGGTGCGGATAACCGTAAGGTGTCTCCGCGGGCTACCAGCTCTTGGGTCATGGCAACAAAAGGCGGTGTGGTCGACAAAAGCGAGGCTCTTGCTCCTACGTATCCTCCAATGAGTAACTCAGACCTACGTAGTTCTGGATAACTTGTGAGACTTGAAAAAGTCTCGGTGTTTTCTCCACTAAAATGCAAGCATGCTTTAGCAAAGAGACAAATATTCCAACCGATTTAGAGCAGCATATGCTTTTTTGAGTGAAAAACAATGCGTTTACCGAGGAAGGAGAGTCTGCTGATGAAATCCCCCATAACCTTAACTGAGATTTTGGATGTTAGCATTTCGTTTCTAAATGAACATTTAGAGGAAACACTGGGTCCGACAAAAATAGAAGAAAATCACTCAAAGTGTATCAATCTCGCACAGGTAGGTGTTTCATCCTAATTCCGAACCATAGATATGTCATGACTTGACTTTGCAAATTATTTCTTATCAAATCAAAAATTACATGCGTGATCATGGATCAATAGGACTTCCCTTGGGAATGGGTTTTCTTGATGGGTTTTTCGGCTTTTGTGTGTTTTTGGCTTTTGATTTTTTGTTGGCTTTTCCTTTTCTGTTTTTGTTTAGTGTGGGGCGAAAAAGTCGCTAGCGCACTGATTTTGGTTGGCAATTAAAGGGAGAAGACCATTTTAGGTCATGGTTTCCTTTCCTTCTTTTTGTTCATTTGGTGACAATTCTGTATTGTTCAGATATTGTCCGGTCTAAAGACCTCTCTGCACATTTCTTCTGGTTTCTTTGACCAGGAGCTTTCTTCTTTTTTTTTTTTCTTTACTTTCTCCCATTCTTTGGTTGGGACTTTTCTTTCTTTTCTTTTTTCTTTCTCCCTCTCTTTGATTGGGAATTTCCTTGTTTCCTTTTTTCCTTTGATTGGAAATTTTCCTTCTCTTTTTCTTTGATTGGAAATTTCCCTTCTATTCTTTTTTGCTTTCGAGGGTAAGGATTGACATTCTCACCCTGGGTCAAGGTTTATGGTGAGTCAGGATCTTGGCTCAAGACTTGTAGAATGGCTAGGCATGGTACATGTCAGGGTTTGGTTTGGTTCAAGGATAAAAGGGATGCCCCACATTATTTCCATGACACAAATGCAAAAATGATGATTTGGAAACTTCATGCAAAACTGGTCATGCATGCACCTATGTGGACACTCAAGTGTCAAACTTTTATGGTCATGTGATGCTAGGGCTCAGGATTTATTTCCTCTATTTTAAATCAACCCAATGTTTCCAAAATATGTTCTTTTATCAATTTGTGCATTCATCCGAGTCTATTTCGAGCGTTCGGGAAAACTTCACAGCATTCACCCTTCAAGTGTATACACATTTTTTCCAAAAACTAGTTATGATCAGTGAATTTTTTCAAAGAAAAGTTGGAAGTCATCTCTTTTCAAAAGCATGTCGGTTTTTCAGCTAGACAACTTATTTTTATTTTCTTTTTCCTCTCTTTTTTTTCTTTTTTTTATTTGTTTATTTCTTTTTCTTGTTTGTTTTTTTTTCTTCTTTTTTTTTTCATGAGGTATTTTGCTATATACATGCATATCCAAGGTATCTTGCTACCTAAACATACATATATATGTTTTGTAAGGTATTTTTGCTATATACATGCATATCCAAGGTATCTTTCTACCTAAACATACATATATATTTTGTGAAGTATTTTTTGTTTACATACATGCATATCTAAGGTATTTTTCTACCTAAACATACATATATATATTTTGTGAAGTGTTTTTTGTTTACATACATGCATATCTAAGGTATTTTTCTACCTAAACATACATATATATATATTTTGTGAAGTGTTTTTTTGTTTACATACATGCATATCTAAGGTATTTTCACTACCTAAACATACATATATATGTTTTGTAAGGTATGACTACCTTCCGAGCTTGCGCTTGTTTTATTTAAATTCCCAGGATCATGAGCAACTAGGTGCGTCCTACTATAAAAAGTGATCAAATAGCAGGCATAAATTTAAAAGGTACTAGGTTGCCTCCTAGTAGCGCTTCTTTAACGTCTTGAGCTGGACGCCTTATGACTTGTCGGTCACTGATCTAGTACTTTGCTTACCTTTGGCTTTGGACTTGGTCGCCTATGGGTCGGCCATGTGTCGTAGGCAACGCTCTAACCTTTTTATGGATGAGCTGAGGTGAACTCTAGAGGTGGTGGTGGTGTGTCTATTGCCCACTACCGGCCATCCCAATGCTGATGTGGTGTTTCGCACTGCACCTGCCTGGGGGCGCAGTACTCCTTGATGAAAGCTCGATTGGTAGGGGGGACCTGATGACCTTGCTGGGGGCGACAGACACTCCCTAGAACTGACAGAGACCCGTATTTAGAGCTGGCAACTCCAAGACCCTGTTGGCCTTCTTCGGGTCCACTAGGTGTCTTGCGGGCACAATCCCTGCAAACAATAGATGACATCAGAAATCAGTTGGGGGAGGTGCATACTTACCTATGCCACGATGACATGAACTTGCTGGGGGGAACGGGCTCCCTGTAGGGCCGACAGAGGCCCGTAACCAGAGCTGGAAACCCCAGGGCCCTGTTGGACTTCTTCAGGTCCACTGGGTGTCTTTGTGGGTGCGATCCCTGCAAACAATAGATGGTATCAGAAATCAGTTGAACCATATGCATACTTACCCATGTCGGGACGACACAGACCAACTGATACTTTTGCAGGGGGAGATTGGCATTGCGGTCGCTGGGCAGAATGTTGCTAAGTAGCAATGTCATCTATATCTGTGTAAGAGTGGTCATGTTGGTGCGCATGATCCGCACTCGTCTCTTTGCAGCGGCACGGGTGAAATCTTGCCCCGGTATGCATAGTAGCTGTGTGATAGCCTCCCTTTCTGGTTGTGCTTGCACAGTTGGCCCTCCTCCAATATCAGGGGGTGGCCCCGGAACCGTTAAAAGGAAACTACTGGTCCCTTAACCGGGAGTGCAAGTCTTGGTTAAGCATTTAAGGGCAGAGGACCTTAAATCCTCTTAAGGTGTGGATGTGGAGCACACTGAAAATGAGGACACGTAGCCCTCTAAAGGTGAGGGCGTGCAGCCCTCTCAAGGCGAGGATGTGTAGTCCTTTGGAGGTGAGGGCGTGCAGCCCTCTGTTGGCGAGGATGTGTAGTCCTCTTCAAGGTGAGGGAATGCAGCCCTTTGTTGGCGATGACGTGTAGTCCTCTCAAGGTGAGGGCGTGCAGCCCTCTGTTGGCGAGGACATGTATTCCTCTAAAGGTGAGGGCGTGTAGCCCTACGAAGGTGAGGACATGCAGTCCTCTGATGGCGAGGGCGTGTAGCCCTCTTAAGGTGAGGGTACTAGTACCCAAGGTGAGGACGTGTAGCCCACTCAAGGCGAGGACATGTAGTCCTCTGGAGGTGAGGGCGTGCAGCCCTCCGATGGAGAGGACGTGTAGTCCTCTCAAGGCGAGGACGTGTAGTCCTCTCAACGGTGAGGGTAACTAGTACCCAAGGGTCCACCCTTATGAGAAAGCAAGAGATCGACTCATCGAGAGAGCCAGTCATCCCAAATTCAAAAGATTTGGACATTTAGATGTAGGGAATCTATGCAGTTAACATGATTTTGAGGGATGCAAATGTATGCAACCTTTGTTGTGAAATTTGGGTAAATGCGGACTTTATATGAAACAATGCAATGTAATGGAAAGTTGTACAATGTTCATGGCATTCTTTCCCTATTTTGTGATTTTGATTTTGATTTGATTTTTTTTTTTTTTTGGAAAACACAGATTGACTGCCCTTTTGAAAAAGGTGATAATTCATGCAACCTCATCCTATCTTTTTGCAAATCTCTCCGGGAACTCCCTCAGAGTGTATGTTCTTTTTGATTTAGTCACTTGACCATTTTGGAGTGACAGCAATGGAGTCGTTTGATGTTTAATCAATCCATTGAAATCCTAGGGTTTGTCCCTTTTTTTTTGTTAAAAACATCGATGGGTGAGAACTTTTGATCGGCCCCTATGTTCACTTGAGGCTCATGCACGGTGCCCCTCATTGCCCCAGTGTAAGGCTTTGAGGTACCAATCGTTGTCTTTCGTCATGACCTTGTAGTTGGGAACCTATTGAGTGAGAACTTCTAATCTGCCCCTAGGTTCGTTTGAGGTTTATGCATGGGGCCTTTCATTGCCCCAGCGTAGGGCTTAGAGGTACCAATTGTTGTCTTGTTTTCACAACCTCGTAGTGAGGAAGAATGAAAGACGCAATTGATTCTTGCAAAAAGAATTTTCCAAGGACGAGAAATAGTTGAAGGATTTTTCAGCTGATGGATTAAGTCAAATGACTCCTATGTAGAAGCAAGATGTTTTGATGTCTTGATGATGCTAAAGGATCAAGTGCTTCTAAGTTTTATTCAAGACAAGAATCCAAGAAAGTCAAGATATATGATCAAGTTGATTTCTAGAATCTTTTGGAAGAAGTTTCCAAATTGAAAAAACAAAAGGTTTGACCAAAGAATTCTATCATTTCAAATTGAGATTTGCTCTCCGGTAATCGATTACCAGCAGCTGAAAATGTTTATAACAGTCACTAGAAATTTGAATTCAAAATTTATAATGTGTAATCGATTACACATGGATGGTAATTGATTACCAGCAATTTATTCAAATTTTAAAGCCTGTGATCTATTACACAAGTCTTGTAATCGATTACCAGAGGAGATTTTCAGAAAATAATTTCCAAGAGTCACATCTATTCAAATGGTTTATGAATGGCCATCAAAGGTGACTTGGAAACACGAATTTAAAGAGAGTTTTCATTGCCCACAAAGTTTATCCTCTCAAAAGATTAAGAGTTTTTCTGAACTGAATTGTCTTATCCTCTCAAAAAGATTCCTTGGTCAACCACTTGCATATTCAATAAGGAATTTTGATTGGTCTTCATTGTACAATCTATCCCTTTTAAGAGAGATTTCTTCTTCTCTTCTTCTTACTTCTGAAAAGGGATTAAGAGACTGAGAGTCTCTTATTGTAGAGGATTCTTGAACACAAGGGAAGGGTTGTCCCTGTGTGGTTCAGACTTTGTAAAAGGAGTTTTACAAAGAGAGTGGAAAATCTCAAGTGGGTTTCTTGAGGACTGGACGTAGGCGCGGGAAGTGGCCGAACCAGTATAAATCAAGTTTGCATTCCTCTCTTCCTTTAAACTTCTTTTATTGCTATTTATCTTTTGCTTTAAAGAAGTTTATTTTGATTTGTCTTTTGAGTAATTCATGTTAAGGGTGCATTGTTAATTCAAAAAGAAAGAGTGATAGTTCAATTGGGGAATAGTCTTTGCATCTTAATTCAACCCCCATTTTTCTTAAGGTAACTGAGGCCATTTGTCCAACATCCTATTCTTGACAACTCGCTTCTCTAAGAAGACAAACTTTCTGGAATGATAAAATGAAGTCACATGAACGTCTATATTTTTACTTGAAAACACAGTCAATCAAATGCCTTTTTATTTTTTTTTTATTTTGAAACTTATTTTTTTATTTTGAAACTTATTTGTTTTGAACTTTACTCGTTGTTTTACGGCACCCCCACCAACGTGCAAGACGAGTAATCTCTGATTGAACAGTCTTGGAAGTCAACACTCAGGAGCGCAGGTCGCTTGAGCAAATAGACCAATGGCTTGCACCCACATTCCGGTGAAAGTTGAATAAGCAAACATGCGTTTGTGAGAGGATGAGGGACAAGGATGTCCATTTTATCCATATCATTTAGCATTGTAACTGTGGTTTATAATAATGGTATAAACTTGAAAATCCTGATGAGTCATAACAACAGCTTCCAAAATTGCCCCATGTATGGTGTTGCTTGTCAATGTTATGATTCAACAAGCGATTCTCCTCAAATTTCAGCCAACCCGTATCAATTAGACTTCACACTTTATGCTTCGGGGTCATACAATGCTCAATGGAATGCCCCAGGGCTCCTCCACGATAAGCACACGTTGCGTTCGAGTCGTATGGAGGTTGAGGAACCTTGGTTGGGGTTATGGCTACCATTGAATTATTGAGTGGATATGGGATCAAGTTTAGCATATGACAACGGAATTTGGGGTGAACCCTACAGGCTTTTTGCTGCAAAATTCCTTTTTGTTGGTGTTTTTTTGGTTTGTGCTAAAGGTGGTCTTCGTCATTGGAAGTGCGGTAGACAGGCTTTGTGGTTGATTTAGGGATGGCCTTTGTGGATAACTGGGTGGTGGGTAAGGAGGAGGTTTGTTATTGACTAAGTAATGACATTGTTGGGTTTGGTGGGAAACTTGGCCATATAGGAATGGCAATCACAGCATGGGTTTCTCCCTCTTTCTCACCCTCTTCATTTTCCCCAGTTTTCTCAGTCGTCCTAGTAGGATGATCAAATTTGCCTCTTTTCGGACCCACATCGATCCTTTCACTGGCGAAGACCAAATCCGCAAAGCTTTGAGGGTGCGTAGCCCACCATCTTTTCATAGTAGAGTATCGATAATGTGTCTACCATCACGATCATCGTCTCCCTTTCCATCATTGGGGGTACCACCTGGGCCGCCAGATCCCTCCACCTTTTGGGCGTGTTCTTTGAAAGATCCGTCCCCCTTTTTGCAAATGTTCTGTAGTTGCATCCTATCCGGAACCATATCAAAATTGTACTGATACTGCCTAACAAAGGCAACCATTAGGTCCTTCCAAGAATGGACTCGGGAAGATTCCAAGTTAGTGTACCAGGTAACAGCTACCCCAGTAAGACTTTCTTGGAAGGAATGTATTAGCAATTCCTCATCTTTTGCGTATTCCCCCATCTTCTGACAATACATCTTTAGATGGTTCTTGGGACAAGTAGTCCCCTTGTACTTGTCAAGGTCCAGCACCTTGAACTTGGGAGGGGTGATGATATTGGGTTCTAGGAACAACTCTTTTAGGTTAGCAAAGGCATAATCTTCACCTCCTTCAATGGCCCTGAGCCTTTCCTCTAGATGATCCAACTTTCCCATTTCTGCCATAGCATGAGGGTTTTTACTTGTCGTGGAATGCAAGAGGTGTAGTTGTGGGTGATACTGAGGGCTTTCCAAAGGGTTTTGTAGGGGTATACCACCAACTGCTTGCCCTTCCGTGGCATATCCGAGGCAAGGCTCGAAGTCGGCTAGATTGTGGTGGGGAATTTCATGTGTCCCCCCCACGGTTTAAGAGACATGTGCATGATCAGTTTGGGGTTGTTGGCTCTCAATGGGTATAGGAGTGGAGTTATTGACATTCTTATTGGGAGTGTACGCCACTTTGGGTGGCGTATAGTTGAGAGGCAAGCCATATGGCAGGAAGGCGTGCTCGTTTTGAATTTGTACATTATGGGGGCTGCCCGTACTTCCCAAATCTTTGCCTACCATATCTGAGGTTGGATGATTCATTTGGTTGATGCCGGATGGGGACATCAGGTTCACCTTAGCAACAACGCTGGTAGCGGCAATTGCAACCGCATTGGCTTCCATTATCTTCTTCACGCTCATCATGGCCTCCATCATTGTGGCCATTTTCTCTTTAATGGCCTCCATGTCGGCCTTCATCTTCTCTTGTATCTCCTCTACGTTACCCATTACTCTAGCTCTAGCACAAGTTCGGTGAGGACGCCGTAAAGCATGTTTTTTTTTTTTTTTGATAACAATGATTAAGTTCATTTTATTTTATTTTATTTTATTTTTCAAGGAAAGAATGCAATGAGCAATGCAACCAATGAAAAGCATGGATGTATGCGAATGATGTACAGTGGAAGATTGCGAATTTTTACGCAGGATATGGGGTTGAATCAATTTAGATTTTCAACATGGTCCATGACATCTTTGTCAAGGTGAAACTGGAAGTAACAAGGACATCAACAATCCTAAATATGTTTGGCAGTAGACGAAGCAGTGATGTGACTCGATTCATCTTTTGCCCCAATTTTGCAAGACGGTTACTTCCATATTTTGACTTGATGAACCTTTTTATAAAAGCATGAGCTTGGTTCAACCCCGTAATCCAAGGAATGGCAATTCTGATCGCCAATACTTCAACAACATCTCATAGGGATGAATGACTCGGGCATACTTTAAGCTATGCATGGAAAATGTAATTATGAAATTGAGATGCCCGAAGAAACACCATTTCCTAGTTAACCATGCATCAGGTACCATGTTCAATTATTTTGTTTTGTTGTTGTGTGTTTTTTTTTTTTTTTAGAAATGGGTTTATGATCCCAACATGGTTGGCTCATGGTGCCTAACACATGCAACTAAGAATGTAGTGTGAAGTTTCACGCTTCCCCTTTTTTGTTTTTGTAGAGGAAAACACAAGGATGAGCAAACATGAAAACAAATGGTATGCAATTTTGCAGATCAAAAAGTTTGTTGAACGCATATGCATGATGATGCCATGACTCATGCAAAATGTTAGGCTGGAATATGATAACGGACAAATGCAGGAACGATATGTTCATTATGATGTTATGAAGAGATGCTTATGCGATGCATGATATGAATGCATTTTACGGACACGAGAGCCCGGAAAATTATCTCTTCTTACTTGCGCATTTGGGGGCGCAGTGCCCCATGTGTACAACTAAGAAGGTGATATGGACCTTCCGGCTTCCCGTGACCAAGGACGAGACCAACATACAATGCATGCTAGAGATAAAATGTGGGAGTGACTTGATTCGCACTGATTTTTGGAGTAAAAACGTGGGATAAACTCATTTTTTTCAAAAAGTTATAACTAGTCAAGATCTGAGCGACAATACAAACTTCCTAGCGGTTTCTAATCATATGGTCCATTAATTCTATCATATGCTGACAATAGCTGAGAAGTCCGTGGATCTCCTCGGGGGCGGAGTAGGTGTCCGCCACTGCTTTGGCCTTGGCTAGCAATGGGGGAAGTTCTTGACTCCTGTTCAAAGTAAGAGCAAATCGGTCCGTCCACATTGTTGCCTCTTGGTGCAATGAATCAATTACCCTTTCCCTTGCTTCCCTTTCTGCTGATATCTTGGCGTACTCATCCTCTAGCCTTTGCTCGTGAGTCGCCGCTAGATTTAGCTTCTCTTTGCACTTATCGATGATGGCCCACATATTCCCTTCAGTCTCGCTTAACTGTTGGGACAAATTTCTTTTCGACCTAAGGCAAACCTTTAGCTCGTCCTTCAAGATCATGCCTTTGACCCGTGATGATTCCTTTCACCTCTTCGGAGCTTGAGCTCACTATTGCTGCCCTATAAAGCCCCTCAAAACTTTGCTTTGGTCGTGTTCTTCCTTTCGGGCCTTCTTGGTTTCTCATTCCAAGGCTTCATCGGTGGCCATATTGACATCCCTTAGTTCATCATACTCTTTTCAGACTTTGATGGCTATGGACTTGAACTTCTCTTCGACTACCCAGGCTCTTTCAAGCTCTGCCTTTAGGGCTTGTACCTCATCACTTTCTTCCGAAGCTTTAACCTCATCGTCTCTCACAGTCTTTAGATTTGGGAGCCAATCCAGTCCTTGTGTTCGGACTCTCAGCCACTTATGATAGCCGCCGATGATCCCATTACTGCTTCCCCTAAGCTCTCTGTCCTTTCTTCACGCCGCATCCCATGCCTTGCGAACTCCTTGGAGTACCCTCGCGTTGTGGTCACTGAAACCTCGTGCGATGAAAGGCGTGATGCTTTCGTCTGATGGCACTCCTCTCATGGGACATCCTTCGCATGAAGATAGAATCCTGATTCTTCCTTCCTTCTAGTGAGGGAACCATTTAACAGACGCCCCTCCATGCTAGCCAAGAGTTGGTGCACAACAAACAATTCTTGCGCCGCTCTTTTCACATCCCCGGTCGAACGTGTCATACATGGCCAAAATGGCGACGACCGGGCTTTCCTTGCCATGATGAAAGGCGAGGAAAGCGTCAATCGTTGCTAGGTCCACTAACCCTTCCATATTCGGAAAGAGGACAACTCCAAAGATCAAAAGCGCCAAGATGTCAATAAAAGAAAGCCCATTCGCCTTGATTTGCCAAGGCCTTTGCCCTTTCCTCCAAACACTTCCTTGGTACTCCGACTACCCCATTCCTGTTTTGCTTTACACGGTCCAACTCTTGTGCTGAGATTTTCACCACCTTGGCAACTCTTGTCGTGGAGGGATAGAACCCAGAGAAAAGATATGGCTTCCTTCCTCCCAGTGGGCATCCCAGGATTTCTTCAAACTCTTTCACAGTCGGCACTAGCTGGAAGTCCTCAAATGTGAAGCACCTTAGGGGCTGGTCATAATACTGGGAAAGGGATGCAATCGGTTCCATGGAGACTTCTACCCTAGCTAGGTCCCAAATCTTACCATAGGCTTTGCGGAAGGCTTGCCGTTGAAGTTGACCCATTAATTGCCCCAACTTTCGTAAACTGGTGACCTCTAAGATCTTGATTTTGACTTGATAGAACCTCTTTTTAAGTGAAGGCTTTTGACTTGATCCCATGTTTTACTAAAGTGAAATAAAATCTAGTGCGAAACGAAACTCCTACATCTATCATGGGTGGAATGGATGAATGCATGAAGAAATGCATATGACACAGATGCAATTTATGAATACGGGAGCCCGAGAAATTGTTTCCTTCTTGGATACAACGTTTGGGCAGCATGGCACCCAACGTATGTTTTTTAAGAAGGCGACACGGACCCTCCGTCGGTTTGCTAAAGTGAGGGGATCAAAGACGAAACCCACGCATGATGCATATGCGAAAGGCACAACACGGGGATGTACATAGTACGACAATATTCACAAACAAATATAAGCAAAAGGGTATATGATACTTATGCATGGCAGTGTGAAAAATGGCACGCAGCGTGTTTGCTCCGTGCCCCTATTTAAGGGACCTATAAGGGAGAGAGCTAACTAGGCTTTTAGTGATAACCCCCAAGGTAGTCATATCTCTCTTGATGGTTTCTAGAGGTATCATCCCCTTCGAAGAACATACTGCAGTAGTAGGGACTACTAGCAACAATATGTTTTCAAAGAGAAAAACTCTAGATGAGGGTTCACTGTAATCAAGCAAGTCGGAGACCTAGCATGATCACGGATTCACCTCCACTCCTTATGTTCCCACGAACCTGGGTATAGGGCCCTTTTTCAACTCACCGTGTGTGCAAATAGTGTTAGTGTTTGTGTGCATCAAATGAATAAATATTTACCTCATGCATACAAAAAAAATGCACTAAAAGCATCAAAGAGTTATATATACAAGAACATAATAAGGGGAAGCCAACAAAGGAGTAAGTCATGGCAAAATTTGCACAAGATTAAATGGCCTAACTCTCTAAAAATAGTCCCCAGTGGAGTCGCCAACTGTCGCAACCTACCCTTCGGCGGGAGGGCGACGCGAGACTCGCGGGATACGTGTTCCACGAAAGGAATACGCGCGGAGTCGCCACCAACGTTTATTTGAGGAAAACGTCGGAAAAACCGGAAAAGACGCGATCTACGAACTTTTAAGTGAAAGGTTCGCGAGTTGTATTTACGCACGGGGAAGGTATTAGCACCCCACACGTCCGTCCCAAGGGACGGCAGCCTTTAATCGAATGTGCAAACATGACTTTGATTTTTACGTTCCCTTTTATGTCCTTATATTCTTTATACCCTTTTTATATTTTTCTTTTTTTTGTGGTCGACAAGGGTGTTTCCCTTTGCTCCCACGTATTCCTCAATTTGGGATGAGAAAATCAGACCTACGTAGTTCTTTCGGAACACGTATCCCGCGAGTCTCGCGTCGCCCTCCCGCCGAAGGGTAGGTTGCGACAACAACATATTTAGGATCTACTAATAGAGGTAGATATATTGGGTGAACTTTGTTTCCTGACTTGTTTGACATCAAGACCCCCCAATCAACCCTAAAATGTATATCATACAATAGGCTACTAATTGTTGTTGTGTGGGTTCTACTAGGAGAGACAACATATTTTATTTTAACCACTTAAGTTTCAATGTTGATCCCACTAGTGCAACCTTTGGCGAAACAACACCTATATATTATTCACACATTTGTTTCCAATCATAATAAGTTGAACTAGTAACTGTTTTTCCATTAATGCGTAAACCCAGTTGAAGTGCAACATCTTCCAAAATTATTATGCATTCACCAATTGGAAGATGAAACATGTGTGACTCAGGTTTTCACCTTTCTACCAAAGCAGTTATTAAAGTGTCATCAATTTTAATCTTTGCAACATTTAAAAACACAGCTTAAACCAATAAAGATTCAATTCTAGGATCTAGTGCAGGCATAGCTTGAGCAAATGATTGAATATCACATGTTACCCTTGCAAAAATGAAAACAACAACAACATATACATTATGGTATTAATATTTTTAAACCATAACAAAATTAACAATCAATGAGGCTAAATGTATGACATACTTCTCTAGATTTATGAATGTATTGTTTCCAAAGAAGATGAGTAGTTGTAGCTTCCATGGTTTAGGCTTTGGTATTAACGGCAATAAGATGTTAAAGAGGGATATATGACAACAAATTTAAGTGAGTCTGTGTGTATATGATGGTATTACATGCATTGTATTTTATAGGAAAAAT